>NW_024883436.1:70000-86390 GCF_019059575.1 Amphibalanus amphitrite | reverse complement strand
CAAAATGTGACCAAATTTATGACGAAACGACATCTGCCGTTTTGGAAGGACGCTATAGACAGATGGATGGAGTTGTCTGTTGGCCTAAAGTGGGCGTCCGCAAAAGTTGAACACATGTCACAATTATCGGATGGCCTTGAGGAAAGAGCATATTGACATACTGATAACATCAACTTACGCTAGATCTGTTCTCCATTAAATAAATCTACAAATATTTTGAGAAGATTTTCCCCTCTGAAAAAATGTTGATATTGGATATTCTATGAGATCAAAAACCACGAAGCTTCGGTCCCTCTCAAACCGTCTGCCACACATCCCATGTCCCCTACCGTTTTGCTCCCGTATCACCATCCCCATGTCCCGTACCCCGTATATCTAAACCATATCCGTATCGTGCCCCGTGCCCCACATCCATATCCGCATCCTGCATCCAATGCACGCAGCGGTCAGTAAAAGGATGCCCACTCACTATCACAATCACCGGACAAGACTTGACTACCCCCGTCCTGTTTTGCATCAATAGAAAGTGCGGTCGCTGACCCGTCTAACCGGTCAGCAGGCAGGCAGGGTTAGATGAAACGGTAGCGTTGTGGTGCCAACGTGCTGGCAGGTTAGTGGACGACTTTCTTTTCATAACGGAGGTGAAGGAATGTGGCATTGTCATCTTGTGCTTGTGTTTGTTTGTTGGTTTGAACCACACAGGAAATGCGAGAAGGTTAGTACGCCTGCAACTGAAGTGCTGTTACCATTGCATTATCAAATCGAATTTACTGTTATATATTCTTTTTAAGACATTTTTTTTACTTGTACCCTAATCGAATGTGGCACACTAATTGGCTGTGGAAAGTGGTATCCATTTATGGGTACCATACTTTTGATTATTTTTGATAAAACCTTTTAGTTCCTAAGACAAATTGCTGTAGGTAACTATTATCGGTGCAATAGCTCCACCTTTTTCAGCCAAAGTTTCCGACTTATAGTCGCAAAAATTCAAACTTAACACAAGCTCACAACTAGATGCAAGATGCAAGCCCACAGCACACCGCTCGCCTCAGTTGTATGCAGCGGCCGCATCTCCCGGCGAAAGTAGGGGCAATGGCGACACAGCGACGCGAGCGACGCGACACCATGTGGAGGGACGAGGAGGGGTGGGGCTGGAATGGGAGAGAGAGAGAGAGAGAGAGAGAGAGAGGAGAGAGAGAGAGAGAGAGAGAGAGAGAGAGAGAGAGAGAGAGAGAGAGAGAGGAGTGAGTGAGAGAGAGAGAGAGAGAGAGAGAGAGAGAGAGAGAGAGAGAGAGAGAGAGAGAGAGAGAGAGAGAGTGAGAGTGAGAGAGAGGCGAGGGGTGGGGAGTAAAGATGAATGCAAGGCGCATGGCTTGCACGCCATTGACGTAGACGGGACGACCACCAGCAGTCTATTTATGAGCCAGCGTGCAATACATCTGTGATTTACATTGAAAGCCGAGAAACGTAGCCAAGGCATTGCGCATTATAAACGGAGTTCTGCCCGATCTTCGATGGAAGTTCTCATCATACGTGCATTAACCTTATCATGTTCTACGGTAATTGTAACGAATTGAGCACAGCCTGCTAGCTCAACTCAACTTCGCTGATTCAGCTTAGCAAATCAGGGTTAGCCGGGCTGTACTTATGTCGACCAATGCAATGCGGCGTCGGATCAAGGTAGGCGTCAAATTCGATACCTCTACCGGTGCTAGCTTTCGGTAATGGATTTCGGTATCAGGATCAATATCGAGCTCGATTTCAACACTGGCATGAGTTCGCCGCCCTGCTATCGGTTTCAGAAACGATAATAAAACCACGCTCCCGATAAACAGAGGAGAGAGTAGAGGAGAGGATAGGTAGGGAGAAAGGAGCCAAATAGGAGAAAGAAGAAGATATTTTCGTGAACAAATCGGAGCGTGAGCAAATAAAAATGTAAATTGGTGACACGTTGAGTAATAATTCGCATGCAATAGCATTTGCATGAGCAATGATGTCAAAGTAATGGATGACAACATTTTGTTTACAAAAATTTAAGCCCAATAGAGCTTCGTTGAAGATAGACCATCACCTTGTACTAAACTACAACGACACAAAAAGAAACTACTGATATAAATCGTCAACATCAAGACGTAGGGTCGCATAATTAGTTTTGCAAGAGGAAAATGACAGCGTTAAGCAGCAGAGAAGAGCGTATTTTGCGATTTACAGTTATGCAATGCATTGTTTGATGAATAGTTGATTTATTTTTTGCACTTGATTGAATAAAAGGAAAAGTCAGAAAACCTATCGTTGCAGCTCAGTTAACGTAAAAATCATCATTGAGAACGATTATTGGCTCAACGTTTGTCTGTTTCAACAAGTGGCATAGTTGTCAGTTACCTTCCACAAACCACATTGCTTCTGCAATATATACCCTAGAACGATAAGCTCGTTACTAGCATGGCTCGTTACTCACCTTTTCCTCGGCCTGTAGCTTCTGTTTCGATCTCCGGAGAGGAACGGCGGGCGAGCGGCGACTTCAACTGCTGGTGAGCTGTGCCGTGGCGGCGGCCACAGCCGTGTTTTTACATTTGTTTATGTGTGTCATTCAGACAAGGCGCTTTGAGTTAAGCTTTTGCTTTTGCGCCTGTCTTATATTTTGTACAAGTTCAGCCCGTATTTTTGTTTAATAAACTTGGTTATGATGATGATGATGATGATGGCTGGTACACAGCTGTTCTATCATTTATCTGACAGAGCACCACCTACTTTAGATTCACATGACGTCATCTGAGACACGCGTGACGTCAGCAATATCAGCTGAGCGAGAGCAGTCGTCTACTAATAGCTGTACAACTCACACGGAAAGCTTCCTGAAACTCTCGTCATAAGAGAGACATCACAACCAATTTACTCCAACACACCGACATTAACTGAGTCAGTGGGTGGGGGTGTGAAAATAACAACCACGTTCAAATTGAAGGCAGTTAAGTGAAGAATGATGACCGTGTGTATGTTTGGATCGCCACTGAAGATTGTGTAGTTATTATCGGGGATAATTGCGAAGAAAGTTGGTGATATTAGCCACTGGTAAAACACAAACTCACCAATTAACGTGAGAATCTTCCCGTGAGCTAATCAGAGGTAAGCAGGCAGTCACTGTCCAAATGAAAAAGAAAGGAGTACAGGTGCAAACTTCTTATCAATAGCTTACTTTGTGGTAAATGTAGGCACTTCTTATGATTATTTTTATTACAGTTAACGGCCAAACAGTTAACTATAATCTAAGGGCAAAAAAAAATATTTGTTTGCTCCACTTGTACCCTCTGGATACTCTTACCTAGCGCTACATGTCATACTTATTCATCCCCATTGACCCGTTTATAGCCAGACCGTTCTAAATATACGACATCTTGCCAAACCTTTATCGTTATTTCTGTTCAATACGCCCACTCATACCAGACCCGACAGCCTTCAGCGCACGTGTAACTGGGCCAGCGAGCAGCCTGACATGCAGATATGATCTGCAGATTTCAATGAATGTCAAGACACGTCCGATTGCACGACATGGCTGTTAGCCTTTTATAGCGACCCCAGTCATGGCCGCCGACTAGTCGATCTTGTTTGGAATCAGACCCCCTAGCCCCCCCCCCCCACACACACACCAACCCCTTCCACCCCAGGCTCCTGAAACATCGCATGCGAGAACGCGACACATTCGGTATGACTTGAATTACCGTTTAATTCAACGAATGCCAGTGAAAGCGTAAAATGCAAAACTGCACACGACATCCGGTATATTTACATCAGGTGACACGGAGCAGGCGCGGACTTCCATGCCTGAACATTGCATTAGCAGGAGCATGAACTGGCAGTACAAGTTACAACCTCTGACAAGACGTGCTTCCGTAATTAATTTCACTACCAGAAAGGGTTGCATAAAACTAAACCGAGGTTTAGCACAATATTGGCGTTCATTCAAACCAAACATCCCACTATGGGGCTTTGATACGGGCACTGGAGACTGCGTCTTATCACAGAAGCATAACCAAGAAAGGCACGAAAGGGTTAACCGCAACCGCATAACAATTTGAAACAAAGGCGCCACAATATCGTTCCGCTTCAATCTGGTCATCACTGGGAACCCATCTCAACACCACAACTCCTTTCTCTCTCCTCCTATCCTGACCTATCCCTGATACCGCTCGGACAGCCTTTTCCCCTCCTCTCCCCCTCCCCTGACCTCCCCACCCGCCACCCGTTACAGAACTCACCGAACCAGTCGTTCACAAGTCACAACCAGTTGGACCTACCGTGTCTGTACCGATTGGGGAGGGGGAGGGGGTGTGTCACGTGGGAGAAAGCCGGTGTCTAGATCTGGAACGGTGGCATCTAGGAGGGGAGGGGGATGTCGAGCTGCTCATCAGCAAGCTGACATGACAGCAAGGTGGTAGAGAGAGGAGGGCTTACCCGTGCTCTTGACTACTTGAACAGATGCTAATTGACAGGATGGAATGCAGTACACTTCATTTAGACCAAAGATCATTATCAGCAAAATGATCAAGTTGATGATGGTAGCATTTTACATGAAGCAGGAAGTATCTTGTATCTTGCAATTGAAACAAGTACTTTTTGCAGTGCAAATCGAAGCAGTCGCTCCCATTTCTACACTTCATTCGAACTCCATTCGTGCACAAAATTGCCCAGCAGACAATGCTTTTCGTACACGTTTTCTGATAGATTGAGGTCGTCTCAGCAAACTGCATTCCTTGTGCACGCGTCTGCGTGCTTCTGTGCACAGCCTACTCTGGAATTGCACTCTCTGCTCGTGGCAGCGGTGGCTTTTGAAGTGATAACTCACGTGCGTAGGACTGGTATTCGAATGGTCAAAGACCGGTATTGGTGCTGGAGCAGTGAGCAGCGCGAGCGAATTTATGTAGAGCCGAGAATAAGAAGCAGTTAGCAATTAGCTGGTGCCGAACTGGGGAAGCTTCGAATAAAAAGAGTGTGTGTGTGCTTCATTTATCTCTTTTGAATACCGTTTACCTTATAATTTGTTCTAGCTCAATCTGAATCATTCAAATCTCAATACCTGGATCCGCTCACATCATCAAAACATCCAATATCCCACCCAATAAGTCACTGCACTGTAGGGGTTACATAAGAGTTACGCCACATCCAATAAATCTCCCTGCAGTCCATTTCGCTACCGTCAATCAGCATCCACCGGCGTCCACCGCCGTCCACATTCCACACATCAGTGGACAGTCCACCTAATGACGGGATCACTCCACGGCGGCTAATTTGCCGATAGCTGTGACGAAACGACGCACACGACACACACAATGGGTAGCGAAAGTCGCCACCCGGCTCCGTCCATTGTTGGGCGCGGAAGGCAGCCGTGCTGTCGAAGCGAGTAGGGTCCATGGGTCATTTGAGGGTCGGCTACTCACTGATTGAAGCATACAGATGGTCTGACGTAATAATGGTTGAAAATGAGAGCGGCATTAGCCTAAAACCAATAATTCGATTTGCTGTTGTCATCAGGCATCAAAGCAGTGGATCGACATATGAAATTGAATGGTTTCAACCGACAAGCAAGTGAGGAAGAAACGGTATGGGTAATGAATGATAATTTTTCGGTGGTTAATTTGGGATCAGCCCGGGTGACCTACGCCCGAATCGCCTATTCCATCGAATGTCTACGCCCGGGTGACCTACGCCCGGCTGACCTACGCCCGAATCGCCTACTCCATCGAATGTCTACGCCCGGCTGACCTACGCCCGGCTGACCTACGCCCGAATAGCCTACTCCATCGAATGTCTACGCCCGGCTGACCTACGCCCGGCTAACCTACGCCCGAATCGCCTACTCCATCGAATGTCTACGCCCGGCTGACCTACGCCCGGCTGACCTACGCCCGAATCGCCTACTCCATCGAATGTCTACGCCCGGGTGACCTACGCCCGGCTGACCTACGCCCGAATCGCCTACTCCATCGAATGTCTACGCCCGGCTGACCTACGCCCGGCTGACCTACGCCCGAATCGCCTACTCCATCGAATGTCTACGCCCGGGTGACCTACGCCCGGCTGACCTACGCCCGAATCGCCTATTCCATCGAATGTCTACTGCCGTACGGCCTGCCCGTGTTCGTGGAGCAGTCCCTGCTGTATTATCGAGTAAGGATTTACCCATTCACTACGCCGGCTGACTGGCGGCCCCATCCTTTGCTTGCTCTATTGTCGTCCGTCGCCCGCCGCGGCGGTGCCCAGGCCCGGGGGTCGCCTGGCGCAGCGGCGGGTAGCGTCCCGCCCCGCGGCCCCTGGCGCGGCGAGAGGTAACATGCCGCGGCGCACGGCACGACGGGCCGCCGCCGCCGCCGCCGCCGAGGGAGTGGACGCTGACAAGGATGAGGGCCGTGGGCCCGTGGCATCACCTGGGTTTGTATGGATTTTTGTTCATTTGGCCGGCTGGCTTAAGTCACCGATTACATTAACCCTCGCCGGCCGAGGGTGGGGGGTTAATGTAACACCCCAAAAAAAGTCAACACCCCAAGTTGACCTGACCCGGACAAAAAGTATATCATTCGACGCGCCTGAGCAAGGCGACACACGATGCTGCCAAAATCGCGGCTCTGCAGCTGTTTTTTGCGAAGTTATTCACCAAAAACTGAACCGTACCCTGGGGCACTTGACCTGACCTCAGAGGTCACCGGTTGACCTAGGACCTTAAAATCGGGTACCAATCTCTGCGTCTCGTAACGGCGCACACGCTCGTTTTTTCCGCGACGCGCTAGCTCCACCAGGGGCGAAACGGCGAGGGGGGGTCGTACCCCCCCCCTCGGCCGGCGCGTATGTAAAAAAAACCAATAGGTCCGGCGAGGGTTAAAAGGACAAGTGAAAATGAGCCCCTGCACGAATTAGTGTCTTTGCCAACGGCTAACTTCAATTGCAGGAGGGTGAGGAGGGGTCGAAAGAACCACCTAGTGATTCATCCCTTGATTGAGCTATAGGAAAAGCGGGTTTGGCGAGTGGAAGCCAATGAAATACATTTTTATTGTCCTAAGAGCAACTTGACAAGAGTCATTGCCATAGAGTGCACCAAGTTTCAAGTTGAACATATTTTTTTGAAAAATGTGAAGTAAAGCCTTGCTTCTCCGTCAAGTGACGGTGTATTCAAATAACCCGACCGTTGGGTAACTTGAACAGTCTTTCTTTGCACGCCATGAAATAGTTATCTGGCTATCACCGATGTTGTTTGGTGTATAAACAAATAGGCACAACAGCTCTAACATAGGTACCTTATTGAAGAAAGATTAAAACAACAACAAAAATAACCGTTGCAGAATATCAATATCTGCTTGCTGCACACCAGCCAGTTGACAGAGGTTGGCTTCTCTCGTCAGTTGACAGATCGTCTATATCTCCGTTCGGTAAAACCTATCACAACCTTACCACATCTGTTAGAGTGGTGCCAATCGGATTTTGTACCTTCAGAATTCCGATTTTGTCCTATGCCCAAATCGGAATTTGGTTGGACAAAGGCAGCATGCTTTGGTCAATATTTGTCAATCACTTGCAACACTTCAGCATTTTTATAAAGTAATCGTGCACACCAGTAAAACGCCTTTTGGGGCGACCAACGGAGTGAGCGGGAGGGTGGGCCTTGCACGTGCGAAATTGCGAGGGGGTACCACCAAATAACTCGTGCACTGCACCCCAAGACTTACTAAACGGTCCCTAGTCATGTGCCAAATTTGAGCGCAATCGGCCCAGCCGTTCTCGAGATCTGGAAGCGGCACCCTGCATGTGCGCACGTGCCAACTGGGTCCCAACTGACTTTTGCACGGCACCCTACCAACTGCTCCCTAACCGTGTACCAAATTTGAGCGCAATCGGTCCAGCCGTCTTCGAGATCTGGAATCAACCCCTGCACGTGCGCACGTGCAACAGCACCCCAAATCTGGCACATGGATATGCATGGCTTAGTGGGTGCCTACCTACATGCTAACTTTCAGCTCAATCTTTCGGTAAAAAATATTTTCGGGTCATGTCAGGTCACCGAGCTATGACCTCACAATAGGTAAAACCTCCGACTCTTTTTGACAAAATCGTACATCTGGCGTAACTGGACGCGATCCCATCGACAAGAACGAAATTATTCCGTGTGACTTATCATTATGTCAGATTTTGACAGGACATGAAACATTACATTGTATATTGACCTTTCTAAGGTCAACAAAGGTCATTGACCTCGCATGTCTGTGTTTAGTGGGGTTTCTTGAGGTCCCGAATCCGAATCTGTGGTTCAATCTTCATCTAAATGCTTTCAAAATTGTTCCTCGATCTTTACAGGGTCACCTTAGGTCAATTAGGACCGTCTTCGCCAGCGGCGGGTGTGACTCTCGTGTTCCCGGGGACTATGTCACGCCAGTAATGACTGAACTGCAGTGAACTACGCATCATATTGTTGCTAATTCATTGAGAAACACGGTCGTGAAAGTTTCATGTTGATATCTTTCATAGATTTGCCATTATTGGCTAAATAGCTTGGAAAATTTTAGCTTTTCCCCGTAATTTGATCGTTGACTAGCCAAAACGGTGTCAAATATTGACCTAGGATAAAAATATAGGTATCACCAGTCGCTAATACTCGTAAAGAGCAATCGACTTGTCTTTGTTGGGAAGCGCTACGACGCTTAGTTTCGAAACGCCAGGAGGTCGGATCACCCACCCCCCAGGCCGCGTTACGAAAAATGCCCTGCCAGGGCGAGGGTTATAATAGCACGATCTAGGCGTCCAAAAAAGGGGTGTGATATTGATATGCAACGTAGCATTTGATGAGCGGCTTGGTAATAGTTAGATTGTCCTGGAGTGACTCAATTCAGTTAATTAAGTTCTGGAACACTTGCAAGCTATATATTAAAAAATATCTAGGCGCGTCCAGTGAATGTTGGAAGGTATTGGAAAGTAATTACACACAGCGAATATTTTCTACTCAGATCATGACGTTAAGTGTGTAAAATAACAAATGCAATAGCGATTGAAATGAACATTTTTTGTAGGTTCACAAGTGAACAAGAGGTGCCAGGTGGATCATAGGTGGACCCCGGAAAAGAAAGGGAGATCGATTTCACCTGCCAACTTCGGTACCCTGACGCCATCTATGAATTTTCAAATAAATTTGAGTAATTTTATCACGCATTTTTGTAACATAATTAGACTATTGCCAACACGTTTTCGTGATATCACCAACGAAGAAACCGATTTATGTTGCATTTTGTGTGCTTACTCATACCTGCTTAGTCATAGTCATACATTTATTTAGTTCACGTCCCAATTAGATCCGTTCCACTCAAGTGTGGCTATTCCAGAGTCAGGCTCAATATATCAAAGTAGAAACAGCTCAGTTGGTCACTTATGCTATAGTACAGGCACACGCACCAATTCACGCCCATTCCCACTCGGCCATAGACGTGTCATCGAGAGCCGGCGCTGCATGCAGCCAGCCCAGCTGCGACTGGCGCACGCTGCTTGTTTGTTTTTGTTTTGTTGGGTGGTTAGGCTCTTTCGGTCTGACAAGACCATTTCAGAGCCGGAAAAATGATAGGAATTAGGGGGAGACATTGGTCTGGGCAGACACCCTAGGGCCTAGAGTCGCCGGGGCCTAGCCCGTCCGAATGGACAGGCCGACCAGGACCCCCCCCCCCCAGAACCAGGGACGGCGCCACGGATTTCGCCTTGCGGGGGCAGGTTTTCAGAAAAAGGGCCCAAATAAGATGGGGGCCCAAACTTTCCGAAATATCGTCAATACCGTCAATACTACGCAAGCCTTTATTTGTACAGGTCTCGCGAGATTAAGCGGTAGGTTTGGCACTTTTACATTTCCGGTTATATCTCAGAAACTAATCGATCTACAATGAAGTAATTTTACACGATCATGGCCGGCTTGTTACCCAACAAGTCGATCGCATCTTCAACACTTAAAAGCTTAAGACGACGAAGATATAGCCTGAAGTACACTAAATTTTCTAGGTGCAAAACCTACCGCTAAAACCCGCGAGACCTGTAACGACCTAACATTCCCACAACCGTTACCTTCTACACCTGTATTTATTTTGTATTTATTGCATACCATCAACAGGTCCAGAAACCCAATAATACACAATAACACAAATACACAATAACTTTTGTGTTAAAGGACACACTCTTAACCCTCGCCCGTATTGGTGTTTTTCCAGCCACGAACGTATATGGGGCAGGAGTCTGTTGCCCCCCCCCCCTTGCCGTTTCGCCCCTGATCAAGCTAGACCTTCGCAGAAAAAAAAAACGAGCGTGCTGCCCGTGACGAGAGAAAGCCGATGATACCCAATTTTAAGGTCCTTGGTCATCGGCTAACCTTCCAGGTCAGGTCAATGGCCAAAAGTCGGGAAAAGCGGGACATGTTAGAACGTCGTAAAGGTGGCTGCTATGGGTTTCTTTTTTCGGGGTGATGATCACAAATATCATGTTAATAATGATCATAGATGATGTCTTCATGCATTTAGGCCAGGTCGGGTCAGGTCAGGTCATGTCAGGTCAACCAGTAAGGGTTTTGCCGGGTATTCGTAGTAGGTGGCAACCGCCTCTGACAGCTTCGTAACATGTTACGAATGCACCAAAATTACTTCGTAAATGTTCAAATGGTTGCTAAATTCGAATTCAGATAAAAAACTAGCCTAGAGACATGTAAAACTCCAAAAAAGAAAACCGAGGTCATCAAAGGTCAATGACCTGACCTGACCTCCCGGTGATCTTGACACCCACCCTAATGCATGGGAGCAACATCATATCCCATGTTTGAACGCTTGAAACCACGAAAAGACTGCAAACGCGCGGCTGATGCGAGCCGACATGCGCTGAATCGCGATTCCGGCCAAACATGGTCTCGAAAAGTAGTAGGTCACAGGTCAAAGGCCATTAGGGTCAGGGTCATGAAATTTTAATGGTTGAAAGATAAGGTCTTTAAAATAGTATATGGCATAGTGCGTTATATAGGCTGTGAGTTTTGCACCGATGAACTTGTGACCACGGTTTGTACCTATGTATGTATGCATAACACTCCAATGTATGTACAGTCTGCTTTTCTTTTTGCTCTATCTTGGATCAAAAGTTATAAGAGAAAAACATTTGACCTATTTTAGCGAAATTTTTACATTTATATCCCCCAAAAACTCCCTAAATATTGACCTAGAGCAACCAAATTTGCACAGGTGTGAGAACTCCAGGGGGCCCACCTACCTACCAAATTTGGTATTTCTAGGTGCCATAGGAGCCAATCGCGAGGGGGGTCGCATCGACCCCCCCCCCCCCCTGCCAGGCCGTGTTATGAAAAATGCCCTGCCAGGGCGAGGGTTAAAAGTACCGCGCAAAGTGACGGTGGATCTGTAACGCAGATGCGTTACATTTTTTTCATCTTTCATGCTGAACTGCAAGCTGTGCCACAAGCTGAAACACGGCCATCTGCGAGCGCCGCACAGACACGGTCAGCCGGCTAAATCGGCTGTGATACCCTCTCTCCGTCCCAGCTGCCGTCCACACAGACGGCGCAGTAGGCTCTGACAAACAGGGGTCCTCTATAGATGACCACCCCACTTCATGAGAACCCGGATCTGAAGCCAACAAATAGCATACCGAAACGCGCCATTCTGCCAGCCTCGAGCCATTAATCAGTTTAGCCTTTGGAAAACAAGACTCTGTCCCACGCTCGGCACCCCGCCAGAGAACAAGGAGAGGGGAGTGCAGACCGGCCCTGATTTGAACCAAAACAAGAAAGGGGAGAGACGGGGTCGGGCTGATTCCGGCTCCGAGTGAGCGGCGGTAGGCCGGAATTGGATTATTATGAATACTGCGCATGCTATACCGAACGCTACAGTGCGGCACCTCATGGTGGAAAGTGGATGACGTCACACGAGAAGGTGTTATCCCACCGACAGAGGATCATGATTAGCACCTGAGTTAAATAGAAAGGCTAGTTTAAAATTAATTATTTAGCGTTAATATGTTCAGCGACACGCGTTCGATGGTGAATATTAAATGAAAATTAAATCTTAATTATTAACCAATCTGCACCCATACATTTTACATTTTCATTATATTTCGTACTCAAGGTCAAATGCTAGCCTGATTTCAGCTTGTAAGCCGTAAGGATAGTAGCACTCCACATCTTCCCATTGAGACTAGAATACCCGACTTTGACTCAGATAGCGAGGCCGTAAGTCTATGCATGTCGCTCCCCTGTGAGTGATATGCCTGCCAACGCGACTCTCGCACTTACTTTAGGTATTGGGAACAGGGCATGGGTTGCAGTTGCCTACTGATAATTTTTTATGGGAAGGGAAACATTGCTGACTAAAATATTTGCCTTATTTTGTTGGGTTACCGTATGTTTTTGAAGACGGTCGTGCTAATTGTGGGTTTCTGATTGAATGACGGGCTGGTGAGATAATTGCCCTTATTATCAGTTTGTTCCTCGAAGGCGCACATGGTTCTAGCGAATGTCCAAGCAATAGGGTTAAGGAAGGGATGAGAAGCGAATGAAAGAGGAGGGAAAATATGCAATAGAAGAAATGGATTTCCTGAATGATGATCAATAGGGATCGACCCCACTAAATGTTAGGCCTCGATTGAGTTAGCCCTGGGGGGCGATAAGGTCACGCGAGCCGTCGCTTGGGATGTGTATCGGCGGGTTGGTCGCCGCGAAAGGATGGTGTTTCTCGGATTGACAGCCTCGGAGGCTGGGCAGATTTTAGGCCGCCGGGTTGGCCCGGAACCCCTGAGCTATGGCTGGAGCGAGATGCGGTCATTAGTATCACGGACGGACCTTAGTTACCCAGCCCGGTTTCAAAACGTTAGGTATAGGTCCGCTATCGGTCCCTCAAGTGAGCGGCGCAGGACGTCATTTGAAGAGCGACGTAGATAGTTTCGGAGGTGGTTAGGACCCCAGGCGTTCTAGCGAGGGATCGTATGCCGCCGGATGAGTAATGCCCCGCGAAGAAACGTGTAATGCCGCAGGACGGGGGTAAACATTAGATACCGAGTATTCGAGTCGGGTGATCGCAGTCAGACGGTGCTGGCCACCCGCAGTCAGTCGAGTAGCTCCGGCCATGCTCTGGTCCTTTCGAATAGGTCTGTGACGACAGTTTAACTACCAGCCACGGATAGATAGGGCTCTGGGCACCTATGTGCTGGTAGTCGATGATGGATGCCGAGTGCAGGATGTCCCCGAGAGGACCTGCGTGCGTGGGAGACGAGTGTCGTCTTGATAGATAGCCGACGTAGGCTAACCCGTTTAGATCGCCGGTTTGGCCCGGAAACCCTGAACTATGGCTGGTGCGAGATGCGGTCATTAGTATCACGGACGGACCTTAGTATCCCAACCCGGTTTCAAAATTTAATGAGTCCCCCGTGGAAAGCCGGACTAAGGAGTCTCCTGCGAGCCCTGGTCTCGGGGCTGCGGGCCGGAGACGTTTTCCCTCTCTTTGTGTAGGCATTGGGCATGGTCAACTCAACTCGAGTGCCGAAGCATGAGGTGGTTCGTAATATTCTATTCGTGTGTTACGAGTATAACGAAGCGTTCGGCTGATTTACGGAGCAGAGTAAAGGAACAAACCTTACGAAATTAAAACAATGACCCATTTTGAAATCCATTGTATGCACTGATACGTAAACGGAAGTTCCTGTCTTCAAACTGTTTTTTGGGGGGGATAATTACGCGTATAGTGATTAGTCTGAACCTGGGTACCACTGGGGGATTGTAGGAAAACGGGGGAGGGACAGGTTTG
Organism: Amphibalanus amphitrite; assembly: GCF_019059575.1. Lineage (NCBI taxonomy): Eukaryota > Metazoa > Arthropoda > Thecostraca > Balanomorpha > Balanidae > Amphibalanus > Amphibalanus amphitrite. Next base: position 72,579 of record NW_024883436.1, on the reverse strand, counting down.
CCACCTGAAATATTTTTACGATGCATGGAAGAATGAATGAGTGGCCGTGTGAATGAAGAATTAATGGTGAGAGCGTGAATGAGTTATATCCAGTGGGAGGAGGCACCCTCAACTCAGGGGATAACTTAAGAACAATAGACGCACAATTGTGAGATTTCGCTGGAACATTGATTGATAGACATTTTTGAGATTTCGTTAGAATATAACAGAAGGGAGCGTAGGCAGAGAGAAACATCAGGCAACCTTTTAATATCCCACCGTGAATGCCCACCAACCCTGTGACCCATGCCGCTGTACTGTGTGTAGCAGTCTATGTGCCCGCCAGTGAATGACCAGCCTCGCACACACACTGATCAGTAGCCCGACACCCCGCTACACAAATTGGCGCCCAACGTGGGGCATGGCCATATCCTGGGGGCATGAAGTTGGCAGGCTGGCATGCATAGCCGAACCAATGAAGTCGTGTTTCAGAAAATCACCTAAGAAGAGTTCCAGAGGAGTTTCAGGCATGACATGTGTGCCTGCTGTATCCCGCGGCATGCGGATGCTCACAGCTCCTTCAGGTCTGAAGATGTTGAAGGATCGAACATGTGTTGTCCAGGAGTCCAGGAAGATGTTGAAAAACTTAAAATTAGAAAAAGGGACATTTCGCGACGGTACGAGAATCGATGGCGGCTGCTTTTGTTCGTTAATGTAGTAAATAGATGGTATGAATTGCCACTGAATGCCTGAAGATGTTGAAGGATTGGGCATGTGTCCAGGAAAATGTTGAACTCTGACATGAGGTGTTTAAAGGCAGTTTTACAGCGGTGTGAGAATGGAGGTCGGTTGCTTACGTCATTGAGGTATCGGTTCTATTCTTTTGATGGCTGGCTGAGATTGTTGAGACGACTAGCAATTTACTTTTTATAAATGAATGAAGTTTTGAAAGAGGCTAGATGTTCCGTCAAAGGAGAGCAAAAGAAAAACAAGAACTCGAGGAAGAAGGAAGAAATTGTTGAAACCACTACCTGGGTGTGACGGAGATGCATTGAAGACGCGGAGCGACCTCTGGCTCTCGGAGACGGGTCGCTGGTCAATCCAGTGGCCCGCTGACGTTGGCCACGGAGCCGAAGCTGACATGGTTCGGCTCTGACATTGGGAGACCCGTTTGACTACATCATCTTAAGCAACTACTGGAAAGAGGTCGGAGGAAGGAGGAAACACTAGACGAGATCAAAAGGGGGAAGGTAACGCAGCAGAGCGACGTCGAAGAGCTGGCACCGTCATCGGCAGTCTTCGTTCCGGTACACCCCTCCCCGTTTATTCGTTTACAGGTACGGACCGGGCAGTCACTAGCCGGAGGAATTCGGGGCTAGTGGCCGTGCCGGCCGAAGGAGAGGAAGGGGAAGCTGGTGCCGGTCAGCTCTGACGGCGGTGCCGGACCCTCTCTCCGAGCGAGCCGCACAGTCGGCACCAGCAGCAGACGGAGGAACACCAGGCGACAGCATGCAGCCGGGGCCGGACTGGCCAGGGCGGCCCGACACAACTCTTCGTGAAGACCGGAAGGGCAGCTCTCCGGCAGACACAGGGATGCAGGGCTGCTCCATGGCGTGGTCCCGTGGTGGGACTTTCACCAAGGATTTGACTCGTAACCGGACGTGACGTGAACATTGTTTATCGTGCCTAATTAGCTCACCATTGAGCTGGTGAAGTGCTAGTAGTCGAGTTTTCACTGTTTCATTTGAAGGCTTCGGATTCTTAATGTTCAGGGACAAATTGTCCTATGATTACGGGTGCAAATGCGTGTGCCGTTTTGAATGTCTGTGTGTAACGCGTATTTATTTTGTGTAGCTCCAGGTCTCTAAGTTCATCCAGGACAGCAGGTAATCAGAAATCAAGTGTTTTAGGGAAAGGTGCCCAGACCAATGTCCTTTCTTTCGTCAAGTTCCTTGATCCTTCACATTTGTACAGCTTCAGTCACCGTCAATCTTACCGAGCAGCCAGCTTCATCCAGCAGCCAGCACAATGCGGAAACCAGCGCCGTCGAGAGGCTATCGAAGCACAGCAACAAGCATCATCCAGCTGCCAGGTTTGCAAGACCACTGGCCTGTCGTGCCCCTCGGCGAATCAACATCCCTTAGTCGCGGGGGCGCGACTAAAAAAAGAGGCCAATAAAATGTAACGCTGACGCGCTACATTTTTAACGCGAATTTCCCAACATTCTCTCACGGCGACGACGGCGTGTGCACCGGGGTTTGGGCGCCGGCGCTGGCGTCACCGCACCGCCGCGCCGGCAAACAGCCCCCGGGCCACGCCGGACCAAAAGGGTACGGCCGGGGCGAGAGGGGACCCGGCCGTCAAAACAACCCGGGCGCAGAGGCGGAGGAAGGAGGAGAAGGAGGAGACCACGCGAAGACCAGGACGAACACCAGTACCTGAAGACGCCTCTGTCAGCCATGGGCAGCTGCACTGGGGAGCCGAGGGAGAATGAGGCCAGGGAGAGAGAAGAGGACAGTGGGGAGTCAGAGTCTGGCCTGAGAGTTGACGATCGACGGCAGGAGGCCGGCTGGGCCGGTCGGCCCGTGTGGCCGGACGGC
>NW_024883436.1:0-65000 GCF_019059575.1 Amphibalanus amphitrite | reverse complement strand
TAGCGAGGGATCGTATGCCGCCGGATGAGTAATGCCCCGCGAAGAAACGTGTAATGCCGCAGGACGGGGGTAAACATTAAATACCGAGTATTCGAGTCGGGTGATCGCAGTCAGACGGTGCTGGCCACCCGCAGTCAGTCGAGTAGCTCCGGCCATGCTCTGGTCCTTTCGAATAGATCTGTGACGACAGTTTAACTACCAGCCACGGATAGATAGGGCTCTGGGCACCTATGTGCTGGTAGTCGATGATGGATGCCGAGTGCAGGATGTCCCCGAGAGGACCTGCGTGCGTGGAAGACGAGTGTCGTCTTGATAGATAGCCGACGTAGGCTAACCCGTTTAGATCGCCGGTTTGGCCCGGAAACCCTGAACTATGGCTGGTGCGAGATGCGGTCATTAGTATCACGGACGGACCTTAGTAACCCAACCCGGTTTCAAAATTTAATGAGTCCCCCGTGGAAAGCCGGACTAAGGAGTCTCCTGCGAGCCCTGGTCTCGGGGCTGCGGGCCGGAGACGTTTTCCCTTTCTTTGTGTAGGCATTGGGCATGGTCAACTCAACTCGAGTGCCGAAGCATGAGGTGGTTCGTAATATTCTATTCGTGTGTTACGAGTATAACGAAGCGTTCGGCTGATTTACGGAGCATAGTAAAGGAACAAACCTTACGAAATTAAAACAATGACCCATTTTGAAATCCATTGTATGCACTGATACGTAAACGGAAGTTCCTGTCTTCAAACTGTTTTTTTTTGGGGGGGGGGATAATTACGCGTATAGTGATTAGTCTGAACCTGGGTACCACTGGGGGATTGTAGGAAAACGGGGGAGGGACAGGTTTGCCACCTGAAATATTTTTACGATGCATGGAAGAATGAATGAGTGGCCGTGTGAATGGAGAATTAATGGTGAGAGCGTGAATGAGTTATATCCAGTGGGAGGAGGCACCCTCAACTCAGGGGATAACTTAAGAACAATAGACGCACAATTGTGAGATTTCGCTGGAACATTGATTGATAGACATTTTTTGAGATTTCGTTAGAATATAACAGAAGGGAGCGTAGGCAGAGAGAAACATCAGGCAACCTTTTAATATCCCACCGTGAATGCCCACCAACCCTGTGACCCATGCCGCTGTACTGTGTGTAGCAGTCTATGTGCCCGCCAGTGAATGACCAGCCTCGCACACACACTGATCAGTAGCCCGACACCCCGCTACACAATTTGGCGCCCAACGTGGGGTAGGATCAATCAAAGGAATCATGAAGTCGGTGGACGGACGTGCATTGCCGAACCCAAAGCTAAAATTTCAGAGGAAATGCGAGCGTGAGTGAGAAAACGTATTATGTCTGAGCTAGATGCAGTGGGAGCTGGTCACTCAGTGCAGCGTTACTCGGGTTAAATTGATTTGATTGAAATCAGAAAGCGTGGATTGCTGGAGGGTGTATATATCATGAAGTGATAAGGGTAAATCGAGGATCAATTTTAAGTGACGGGCGAGCGGGCTTGGTATATTTTTTCGGCTACAGGTATCGCTAACTAAAATTATGTGGCTCACATCTAGCGAACCCTAACCTTGAGTGAAATCCCGTGATCCAAAGTTAGAGTAATCACACCGAGGATGCCATTTTTAACCCAATTTTTAAGAGATTGTACCCATCCTATACCAAAAAGGTGCAGTGACCTATGTGTGACCCGTGGACTGACCCGCCTCTGGAGAGAACTGACAGGAGACCGGCAACCGTCCACGAGCCGTTCTCCGTGACGGAAACCCCCGTTACAGAACAGGCAGTCATGTATGTTGCCGAACCCAATGAACGTACTAAAAATACGACTGAGCACGACGCTATGAAGAAATTGAATGTGCTGAAATGAAAATCAGGATTGAAGAAGGCAAAAGTCACCAATAGGACGCAGCATACTGAAATGAAGGTGACAGCGCAGATTGTAAATGATTGAGGCACGTTTTAGAAGCAGTATGGAAAGCTGAATTGCGATAAGAACAAGAAGGACAACACACAGCCGAGTGACGGCGAGAAAGAAGACATTGAAGTAGTATACCGATGGAAACGACGTTGATACTAAATGGCAATGGATACATGCAATCACAGAAAGGAAACGACAGCTGAGAAGAGTAAAATGCAAATGATTGAAGAACTGTAACATCACGAAGCCATTTGGAAGAGCAAACGTGCAGCACAGAGAAGAAGAGACGCCGACAAAAGAACAGAAAAAAGGTAGTCATCAACAGCGACTGCCTGACAGCCAGTGCCCAATGGAACTCAAAATGAAGGCAACGCCGGAAATAAATAACAACAGAAGACCGGAAGAAGGAGAAGGAGACACGAATAGAACCAAAACTACAATGTTGTCAGCAGTTACATCGCACGTCTGTGACGACAAAATCAGACGGCAACCGGAGTAATGGTGACGACAACTACAACCATGAAGCATCATTAGACACGACCATTCAGGGACACTTCAATGCTGCCTGTTTCAACCAAAATGGACAGCTGTAATGGACCGGGTCAGTCTGCGGGCCGATTTCTGGACCGCCCGCCGCACTGGCAGGCGGTGATCCGCCGTTCATCAATTGCAGGTGGCTCCCATTTCCCAAACTTCGAGACCGATCATGTGATCTGCAGCAGGCCGGAGCGATGTTCTCAACGTCACAGCCAAGTAATCATGGAGCAGGCTGCAGTGGAACCACACCTGCCGCCAGATGTGACAGCCAAACCATCATCGGCAGTCTACACCAGAGCGCAGCCTCTGCGGCCACCAGACCAGCAGAAACAGCTTGGAAGCCACGTTCAACCCAGGCTCAGCCACAGACGACGAGTTCTGGGCCGATCATAGCCAGCCCTGACAGCTCACCAGGGCAGCTGCGTACGACATCGATGGTCGGCGAGGACTACGACTACAACTACGAGACTGGGGAAATCCGGAACTGGGACACGACTACAGCAGCAGCCGGCCGGTTCGAGACCAAATCGCGGACGACCGCCAGTCCGTCATCGCGGCCATCCCGGACCGGAGCTGTCGTGGCTCATGGAGCCACCATCAGGTGCCGGGCTCACTTCTTTGGCATACCACAATCTGCACCGGTATGTTATCGCTAATTTGATCGAATTATAGTGACCAAATGTACCAATGTTATTTTTTTGTATTGTCATGTGTTAATTATTTCAATGGTTTCATTCAATTTCCATTGTTTTGCGCGCAAATAATTTGATGTGTAGTTGGTGGTGTATTACGGGATAGTACGTGAATGTTTTTAATTCTGGAAATGTAAGGATGGCCTGAAATACTGTGCAATGACACAAAAACCCGCACTCCTTTTGTCCCAATCATCCAAGCTCGTATTATGCCATCCTCCCCAACCGAACACTCCTGTTGAATTAGCTACCAATCCTTTAGAAGACGGCCACCCGCCCTCGTCACAGAAGTCACCAAGAAACACGACGAAACGGCACCAAATAGCACGGCAGAAGCGGGCTCTCAAACGTTTAGTCGCGGGGCGCGACTATAAAAAGAGGTCTGAAAATGTAACGCAGATGCGTTACATTTTTTTCATCTTTCATGCTGAACTGCAAGCTGTGCCACAAGCTGAAACACGGCCATCTGCGAGCGCCGCACAGACACGGTCAGCCGGCTAAATCGGCTGTGATACCCTCTCTCCGTCCCAGCTGCCGTCCACACAGACGGCGCAGTAGGCTCTGACAAACAGGGGTCCTCTATAGATGACCACCCCACTTCATGAGAACCCGGATCTGAAGCCAACAAATAGCATACCGAAACGCGCCATTCTGCCAGCCTCGAGCCATTAATCAGTTTAGCCTTTGGAAAACAAGACTCTGTCCCACGCTCGGCACCCCGCCAGAGAACAAGGAGAGGGGAGTGCAGACCGGCCCTGATTTGAACCAAAACAAGAAAGGGGAGAGACGGGGTCGGGCTGATTCCGGCTCCGAGTGAGCGGCGGTAGGCCGGAATTGGATTATTATGAATACTGCGCATGCTATACCGAACGCTACAGTGCGGCACCTCATGGTGGAAAGTGGATGACGTCACACGAGAAGGTGTTATCCCACCGACAGAGGATCATGATTAGCACCTGAGTTAAATAGAAAGGCTAGTTTAAAATTAATTATTTAGCGTTAATATGTTCAGCGACACGCGTTCGATGGTGAATATTAAATGAAAATTAAATCTTAATTATTAACCAATCTGCACCCATACATTTTACATTTTCATTATATTTCGTACTCAAGGTCAAATGCTAGCCTGATTTCAGCTTGTAAGCCGTAAGGATAGTAGCACTCCACATCTTCCCATTGAGACTAGAATACCCGACTTTGACTCAGATAGCGAGGCCGTAAGTCTATGCATGTCGCTCCCCTGTGAGTGATATGCCTGCCAACGCGACTCTCGCACTTACTTTAGGTATTGGGAACAGGGCATGGGTTGCAGTTGCCTACTGATAATTTTTTATGGGAAGGGAAACATTGCTGACTAAAATATTTGCCTTATTTTGTTGGGTTACCGTATGTTTTTGAAGACGGTCGTGCTAATTGTGGGTTTCTGATTGAATGACGGGCTGGTGAGATAATTGCCCTTATTATCAGTTTGTTCCTCGAAGGCGCACATGGTTCTAGCGAATGTCCAAGCAATAGGGTTAAGGAAGGGATGAGAAGCGAATGAAAGAGGAGGGAAAATATGCAATAGAAGAAATGGATTTCCTGAATGATGATCAATAGGGATCGACCCCACTAAATGTTAGGCCTCGATTGAGTTAGCCCTGGGGGGCGATAAGGTCACGCGAGCCGTCGCTTGGGATGTGTATCGGCGGGTTGGTCGCCGCGAAAGGATGGTGTTTCTCGGATTGACAGCCTCGGAGGCTGGGCAGATTTTAGGCCGCCGGGTTGGCCCGGAACCCCTGAGCTATGGCTGGAGCGAGATGCGGTCATTAGTATCACGGACGGACCTTAGTTACCCAGCCCGGTTTCAAAACGTTAGGTATAGGTCCGCTATCGGTCCCTCAAGTGAGCGGCGCAGGACGTCATTTGAAGAGCGACGTAGATAGTTTCGGAGGTGGTTAGGACCCCAGGCGTTCTAGCGAGGGATCGTATGCCGCCGGATGAGTAATGCCCCGCGAAGAAACGTGTAATGCCGCAGGACGGGGGTAAACATTAGATACCGAGTATTCGAGTCGGGTGATCGCAGTCAGACGGTGCTGGCCACCCGCAGTCAGTCGAGTAGCTCCGGCCATGCTCTGGTCCTTTCGAATAGGTCTGTGACGACAGTTTAACTACCAGCCACGGATAGATAGGGCTCTGGGCACCTATGTGCTGGTAGTCGATGATGGATGCCGAGTGCAGGATGTCCCCGAGAGGACCTGCGTGCGTGGGAGACGAGTGTCGTCTTGATAGATAGCCGACGTAGGCTAACCCGTTTAGATCGCCGGTTTGGCCCGGAAACCCTGAACTATGGCTGGTGCGAGATGCGGTCATTAGTATCACGGACGGACCTTAGTATCCCAACCCGGTTTCAAAATTTAATGAGTCCCCCGTGGAAAGCCGGACTAAGGAGTCTCCTGCGAGCCCTGGTCTCGGGGCTGCGGGCCGGAGACGTTTTCCCTCTCTTTGTGTAGGCATTGGGCATGGTCAACTCAACTCGAGTGCCGAAGCATGAGGTGGTTCGTAATATTCTATTCGTGTGTTACGAGTATAACGAAGCGTTCGGCTGATTTACGGAGCAGAGTAAAGGAACAAACCTTACGAAATTAAAACAATGACCCATTTTGAAATCCATTGTATGCACTGATACGTAAACGGAAGTTCCTGTCTTCAAACTGTTTTTTGGGGGGGATAATTACGCGTATAGTGATTAGTCTGAACCTGGGTACCACTGGGGGATTGTAGGAAAACGGGGGAGGGACAGGTTTGCCACCTGAAATATTTTTACGATGCATGGAAGAATGAATGAGTGGCCGTGTGAATGAAGAATTAATGGTGAGAGCGTGAATGAGTTATATCCAGTGGGAGGAGGCACCCTCAACTCAGGGGATAACTTAAGAACAATAGACGCACAATTGTGAGATTTCGCTGGAACATTGATTGATAGACATTTTTGAGATTTCGTTAGAATATAACAGAAGGGAGCGTAGGCAGAGAGAAACATCAGGCAACCTTTTAATATCCCACCGTGAATGCCCACCAACCCTGTGACCCATGCCGCTGTACTGTGTGTAGCAGTCTATGTGCCCGCCAGTGAATGACCAGCCTCGCACACACACTGATCAGTAGCCCGACACCCCGCTACAGATCCATCAACCCTGACCGAGGAAGGGCCTGCTATAATTTGAAAGTCACCGAACCAATTGACCTGGGGAATGGACGAGGATATCCATTGTTTCGGTGACTAGCAGTCCTTCCTCGGTCAGACTTGATGGATCCACTGTTACTTTGCGCGGTACTTTTAACCCTCGCCGGACCTATTGGTTTTCTACATACGCGCCGGCCGAGGGGGGGGGGGGGGGGGCGGGTACGACCCCCCCTCGCCGTTTCGCCCCTGGTGGAGCTAGCGCGTCGCGGAAAAAACGAGCGTGTGCGCCGTTACGAGACGCAGAGATTGGTACCCGATTTTAAGGTCCTAGGTCAACCGGTGACCTCTGAGGTCAGGTCAAGTGCCCCAAGGTACGGCTCAGTTTTTGGTGAATAACTTCGCAAAAAACGGCCGCAGAGCCGCGATTTTGGCAGCATCGTGTTCGCCTCGCTCAGGCGCGTCGAATGATATACTTTTTGTCCGGGTCAGGTCAACTTGGGGTTTTGACCTCAGGTCAAGGTCAGGTCAGCACCCCCAGGTCACGAAGTTGGTCGAAAGAGGTCATGTCGCATATCATTCGATTCGGCAGGTCTTCCTGAGTCCATTAGTTGCTTTCCCGACTCGCTAGCTCAATTTGATCAAGAGTTATTGACAAAAAACTAATATGACCTTGATGACGTCATAAATGACGTCACGGAAGGTCAACATTGCAAAAGTAACGCATCTAACCTTGCAAGGAGTGCATCAAATCACGATTCTGTGTGCTTGAGATAGTTGGAGATCGTTCCCGGCGCCAGAATAGCAGTTTTCATTTTTCCCCATTGACTTATAATGGTGAGGTCACGAAAATGACCTGACCTCATATGACCTTAAGGAAAAATCCGAGATATACAAGTTGTGAGACTTATAATGGATACTAGATCCTGCAAGTTTCATTTCCCTGTGACATCTCCTCTGGCAGTGAGGGCGTTGCGAAGTTGCGACATCTGAAGACCGTGCAGAGGTTCACTTATGACGTCATAGGTCAGTGACCTGACCTGACCCAAAAATGCGGTTGGTGGCAAAAGATCCGGCTTGAATCAAAGGTCAGGTATGCCAAATTTCAGCTCTCTATCGCCAGCGTGTTTGGAGCTATCGCGAAAAAACCCTATGGGGGGGGGGGCGGCACCCGCCCCCCCCCCCCACCTCGGCCGGCGAGGGTTAAGACATACTGTGCAATGACGTAAGCTTTAAAACCTACCACGTGGAGGCTTGAGATCGTAAATAAATAAATATAGATAAATACCTAAAAGTATATGGTCAAATAACTAGTCTAGCGGTGACACACTTCCCCTCGCCAGTATTGGTGTTTTGACAGCCGCAAACGTATAAGGGCGGGGGAAGTCCGTTGGACCCCCTTGCCGTCTCACCCCTGATCGAGCTAGAGCTTCGCGGAAAAACGAGCGTGTTTCCTGTGACAAGAGGAAGCCGATGATACCCAATTTTAAGGTCCTAGGTCATTGGTTGACCTTCCAAGCCAGGTCATTGGCCCAAAAGTCGGGAAAATCGAGACCAGTTAGGTCGTAAAGTGTGGCTGCTACGGGGTTATTCGGGGTTCTGATCACGAATATCATGTTAGTTTTTATCACAGATGATGTCTCCACATGCTTTTAGGCCAGGTCGGGTCAGGTCAGTTCAGGTCAACCAGTAGTGGTTTTGCCGGGTATTCGTAGTAGGTGTCAACCGCCTCTGACAGCTTCGTAACATGTTACGATGGCACCAAAACTACTTCGTAAATGCTTATATGGTTGCTAAATTCGAATTAAGCTTAAAAAACTAGCCTAGAAACATGTAAAAGTTAACCGAGCTCATTTAAGGTCAGTGGCCTGCCCTGAGCTTCAAGTGAACTTGACACCCACCCAGGGGCGTCGCCACGGATTTTTGAGTGGGGGGGTCGGGTTTCCGGTCTTCGTCTTGATGGGTAGGGGTGTTTTTAGCCACACTCCCGGTTTTTTCGTGTGCCCGGAGAAAAACCTCGGCGCGCAGCGCCGCGAAGGCAGCGGCATATCTTATTGCACATCAATTTTGCATCGTGCATAAAAATCAAGCAGAGGTCACCTGAGGTCAGGTCACAATGTCATGTCAAGTTCAGTTTTAATGCCTCTTAAAACTGCAATCTTGTCATTCCTATAGATTATCTCCTGACTCCTATAAGTCTGAAATTCGGTGTAATGAATGGGATTATAAGTGCCAACAGTTCATGAATCTGGGATTTTACATCTGAGAAGCGAAGTCAGGTCAAATAGGTGTGTGACCTCACCAATCATGATAAGATATGGGAAAAAGCACGATGCCCTCTGCTTTGAAAGAATATGCTAAAAACGCTAGATACTTTTGTAGCCATGGCACCTTGTTCATTTTAGAGATAAGGTGCAGCTAATGACCAGTGGTGACTGAAATGGTCAGTCATTAGGTCATCAAAGGTCTCTAACACATTTTCGACAACAACTTTTGATGGAGACGTTGTAGAGCGATGACAGCACCTGGAGTGTGTTCAGCTTAGTAACACAGATCGATCCATATGCAGCAGGTTCTTTTCCGGTCAGGTCATGACCTTTACCTGATGTCAAGTTTTCTATTCAAGTTTTTAAGTTCAAATTGTAAGCCATGCGACGTGTTTCGACGAAACAAAAAACAATGGTGATAACATGAATATCATACACAATTACTGAATCATAGGTTGTTACAGAACAAATGTTTCGGCAAAATCCGTCCGTTTAGCTATTTGGACTCTATGGTACACAAGCCATAGACCCGAGTCCCGAAGTCATATCTGAGGCGAAGTTGGCGAAAGAGCTTTAAAAAGCTATCGAATACGTTTTCTGTGTTGCTGTAGCTCTTATTCGTATTTTGCAGGTCGCTAAGGTAAAACGTTTACCAACGTAACGCATAAGGCATGCTTTCGGCCCCTGATCGAGGTAGAGTTTCGCGGAAGAGCGAAAATGCTGCCCGTGATGAGAGAAAGCCGATGATGCCCAATTTCAAGGTCTTGGCCGGGTCATCTTAGGTCAACGCCCAAAAGTAGGAAAAATCTGGCCGCCTGCTAGAACTTAGTGAGCCGTAGCTGTTATCGGGGTCCCGAGTACGAGTTCGATGTTAGTCTTGAACAAAGATGATGACTCCATGCATTTTGGGTAGATCGGGTCGGGTCAGGTCAGGTCGACCAGCAGTGAGCAGGCTTCCTGCCGGCCATCTAGAGTGGGTGACTGACAACCACCAACGATAGCTTCGTAACATGCTACATAACCATCATTTATCAAAACTACTTCAAACGGTTCAAACGGGCGCTAAACTCGAAATCAGCCCCAAAAACCACACTTGTAAGTGGAAGCAAATAAAACTTAAAAAAGTTAACCAAGGTCATCCATATTCGAATCAGGGCCAATTTTTTTTTAGAATAGGTGTAAAATTCATTAACTCGAGGTCACTGGAAGTTTCGTTGCAATATACTCCTTTTTTGCGCGTCTTATTAGGAAAGCCCCAGAGGGATCCACCATCTGACCCCATTTCCCCTATGCAGGCAGGTCCGAGGGTAGCAGGGCTGAGGCTAGCCAGGTACCTCGTAGTTACTGATACGTCATCCGACGAATCGACTGCAACCATTATTTTGACAATCAGACGAACGCTTGGGTCAGTTTTGACGCGCTCGCTCATTTGAGGAATAAAAAGGGACTAAAATCATATTGTCATGCTGATGTTCTAGCCCACAGCTTATTGACCTATAAGCAATAGGGACTAGGGAGCTCTTGATGCGATTCTGAATCTGACGTTGTATTTGTTGATGTTGCTGACGCCAACTTCCCTGACATGATAGCTAAAAAAAGCATACTCAGCATCGCCAAAAGTGGGGGGGGGGTCGACCCCCCGGTTCTGACGAGTGGGGGGTCGCGACCCCCCCCCCCCCCCGACCCCCCCGTCGGCGACGCCCCTGCACCCACCCTAACGCATAGGAGCAATATCATATCACATGTTTGAACGCTTGAAATCACGAAAAGAGTGCAAACGCGCGGCTAAGAGGAGACGATATACGCCGAATCGCGATTCCGGCCAAACATGGTCTCGAAAAGTAGGTCACAGGTCAAGGGTCATTTGCGTCAGGGTCATGAAATTGTTAGGGTAGGTGTAAAATTGATGAACGCGAGGGTAATGAAAGTTCCGTCGCGATCAGCGGGTTTTTACGCGAGTTATTATCGAAAACCGAGAGGGGGCTGTTCGACCCCCCCCCCTTACACCGGCGAGGGCTAAGGGGGAGGGGCGTTTCTCACGGTTCTTCCTACCTAAGATCATTGTTAAGATCTGAAATGAGAAATCATAAAACATGGCTCACAGCAGGGCTGAAGCGTGAAATACGCAAGCATGGCTACTCAAGCTTGATCAGCTCAACGATAAAAAAAAAGCAGTTCAGGCTCTCCGCCGATGATGACAGCCTGGTCGGGTAGTTCTCTCCGCGACAGGGTCCGTCTGCTTTGTGCGGCGCGGCACGGCGCGGTGGGGGGGGGGGAGGCGGCGATGCGTCTGTAAGGCGACGCTCGGACGTCCCGGGAATCACCTGTCACCATGCGGCGCGGCGGTCGGTCCCTCCGACCCTTCCCATTGTTACCTGACTGCGGGTGCCGGTTCCCCCGGAAGGGTCACTTTGGTATGCGAAATCTTCACTCGTTAATCGGACAGGAGGGGAGCAGTAGACATTCGATGGAGTAGGCGATTCGGGCGTAGGTCAGCCGGGCGTAGACATTCGATGGAGTAGGCGATTCGGGCGTAGGTCAGCCGGGCGTAGGTCAGCCGGGCGTAGACATTCGATGGAGTAGGCGATTCGGGCGTAGGTCAGCCGGGCATAGGTCACCCGGGCGTAGACATTCGATGGAGTAGGCGATTCGGGCGTAGGTCAGCCGGGCGTAGGTCAGCCGGGCGTAGACATTCGATGGAGTAGGCGATTCGGGCGTAGGTTAGCCGGGCGTAGGTCAGCCGGGCGTAGACATTCGATGGAGTAGGCGATTCGGGCGTAGGTCAGCCGGGCGTAGGTCACCCGGGCGTAGACATTCGATGGAGTAGGCGATTCGGGCGTAGGTCAGCCGGGCGTAGGTCACCCGGGCGTAGACATTCGATGGAGTAGGCAATTCGGGCGTAGGTCAGCCGGGCGTAGGCCACCCGGGCGTAGGTCACCCGGGCCTGAGCCGTTAATTTTATGTTTCAGTATCTACTCTTTATAACGGCTATTTCTCACTTGAAATGACTAAATAACAAACATTAAGGTGGCGTTTACATGAGTCAGTAGCACTATCTCATCTACATAGTTATACGCTGCAAGTAGGTGGACCACCCAGGTGACTCGTATACCTACGTGACATCACAAATCATCACAGCAAGCATCCTTGTCACCATACAGTAGCCACACCATCCCAGCCACTTTCACACACGCGCGCACGTGGAGTCTGAAGAGCAGCGAGCGAGAGAGCATCTCTTGACCAAAGGTGGAGCCTAATCTACCCAAGTCACGTAGTCGCCAGGAGCCACGGAGGTTCAGAACGCACGCGCTACTGCGGTGAACGGAAAGGAAAATCATGGTTAATGTCCCCGCAGTTCACTTGGTGGTCATTCACCAATTTCACTAGATACACGATTTCTTGGCCGAATAAATCCGCAAGTTTTTTATTACCGCATTCGAAAGCGACACGACACGACACTTGATAGAATTGGTTCCCATTGTTCATGATAAAACCACTCAAGATCGTGGCTAGACAAGTCACGTGACTGGGGATTCTGGGTTGTATTGAGGTCACGTGACTAGCGGTTTAAAGGTAGTGTGCCACCTTTGAAAGATTTCCCATTTTATTTTTCCTAGGATAAGAAGCTTCTGTTTTTACCTAATATCGCAAAAAAAATCAAAAATGGGCCTGGAATAGTGCCTTTTTCGCCTAAAAGTTTTTCGGTTTTTAGATATGTATAACAACTGTAGTGGGCTCACCTGCAAACAGGCGTCGGGCAACAATCGCGAATGCGGCGCACTTGTGACAATAAGCAAAGGTCATTATAGTGTTACGACCATACGACGTACGGGAATGAGTTATCAGCTGTCTAATCGTAGACAACACAATGTCGAGCCTTAAACTGTAAGCCCGTATTGGTATTGTTTCTTTTATTTGGCTGTCGAACATTATTTATGGTTTGAAATATGATTTTATGTAAAATAATTGATATGAAAAAGCCGTCTTATAAGTTATGACCCCATTTCACCACACGCAAGTGGCAGAAATGACAATGATCAGCTGACGCATTTTTCTTGGCCGAAGTCAGAGCGCGCGGCCCGACGCACCACGCGTATTTGGAAATTCCGACCTCGACGAGCATCAGAAGCCACCTAACAGGCGTGTTCGAAACCGCAGGAGATGATGATGAACGGGTTTATCGAAACTTGATTGGATGAGCATATCGGTAATAGCGATTTCAGTGTGTGCATTTATTGTTCATAGTGGTGTGAAATGTGGTTGGGGTACGACCGACAACCCGTCGGGGCGAATTTCGCACTGGGGTACCCAAAATTTGAAGAATTTAAGACGCTTCCATGAGTTTTGAAGGTATGGATAAGTTCTAAAAATCCGGTTCTCCTTATCTGGGCCATTAACTCCATACGGTCCAAGAAAGCTGGCACACTACCTTTAAGTCAGCAGAAAAGTCACGTGCCTTCAATGGGTAAACGTTGAAGAATATCGGTCACCGATGTAAATTGCGGAGTCATGTTTACAAAAAGGGCAGGGCTGCTTTCTAAGCAGACCGAAGCAGACACAAGTGTGACTTATTTGGCCCATGGCTACACTCGACAGCTTACTTTGTTGATTTAGCCGTTTTACTTCTTGTGCAACTGAAGCTTCCAGCTCAGCAACTAGAATCCTCGTCAGTTCCAAAGTTGCTGACCTGTCAGTTTGGTCCACCCATACCGTAAGCTGTGGTCTATACTGTCAGCACGTCTGGTTGGACCAGATCCAAAGGAACCAGCCATAAAAGGCGAGAAAACTGCTGGCCGTTATGGACCAGTCATAATTAATGCTAACTGGGCAGCGACCTTTTCCAGCACAACACCGCGCCGGTTTGAGATGTTATCTAACTCGCTCCCGAATTTCACCACCCCAAAGACGGCCCGTGAAGATTCATCTCATCTGACAATGCTCTAGATTCTCCTGACCTCAGCACATCACCAAACATGAGATAGCACTGAGTTCGTGTGACCCAGCTATGCCAAAGCTCCTTCTGGGATGAATCCAGAATCGGAGACAATAAACCGTGCTCGAAAACGCACGAAGAGACACACGGGGAGATACCAAGAGACACGAAGAGAGACACGATGACGGAAGTGACTCCAACCAGAGCAGAACGGCACGGGAACGGCCAAAGCACGCCACCCTAACAGGCGTGCTATGCCGTGCCCGAGCCAGGAGAGACGAGAGACCCCAGTTTATGGGTCTCGGATGCTCAGCTTCACGATAGTTCACAAGTTTCACCTACATAGATCCAGCCTGGCCCGGTGAGCCAGCACTTTTCGTCGGCGTTTTCCTCATCACGAGGTCTGTGCTTCTGCAGCGCACGTGATCGTTTTATTAGCCCGCAGAAAAATGGCGAAATGTAGCACAAGCTAAATCGTGCTGTTATTGGCACGGTTCTTCAAAGAGAAAAAGTGCGGCGATAATTATTCCCTCCCGATTGCATAGTTGTTCAGCGAATAACTAGCCGCGTACCAAGCGAAAATAATTGGCATATCTATTTCTACCAGCTAAGGGAAAGGCCGTGAATAATTACCGATAGTTTACTAAGGTTTGTTGAATAACACACATGATATGCCAGATGCTGTGTCTGTTGTGTTGCTCAATTTTCAACACATATTAAATTGGTAAATGCATCATGGGTAGCGTTACATAACGGTAAATTTGTGCCACGAATGCCACGAATTTCCTCAACGTAGTATAAAGCTCACTCTCGTGATGCCCAAGTCCAGTGTTTGCATGTAAGGGTGCATACTACTGCACTTTTAACTGTGTCATAGTAAGCGACCCAGGAAGTCTGTTGAACGCGGCGTGCCCTCAGCACATTAGCACACCAGAGCGGAAAATAGCACGTGCAAAAAACGGAAAGTGAAAACATCCCGGAATACAGGAAACATGACGAATGGGTCATCAGGGTGTGTGGAAAGCAAAGAGGAAAGTGTAATATAGCAGTTGTCATTTGATTTGGAAGCATAAACCATGCACTCAGGGCATCCCCTGAAGGCTGTGAGCAGTACCTATAGGCTATAGATTTGCCATCCGGCAACTGACCCGTTGTGTTGAAAATGACGATACGCATAAATATGGAACATGGAATAAGTAATAAAAGCTAATGCCAACTGCCAAGTAGGTAAGCTTTCTCAAGAATCCTTTCAAAATAAACTGACTGGATGCAATTCTAACAAATCAACAATGCTTACATCGCACATCAGCTGGCAAATGATAATTAAGCATTACGCAATTAAGCATTAAGCAAAAGATAATTAGCATGGTCCAAATATTTTCGTTAGGCGCAATGCTCCTACCCAAACCATCCCCTCCTCCGGTGTAGGCATGTAGACATGTAACAGCTCTGATTATAATCAATAATCCATGTCCCCAGTAGCGCATCCCAATCGCTCATATTCACGTAATGAGCGCACAACCATGGCCTTTCGGACTGCAGCTATTTGGGTCAACTGCTTCTTTGACGAGACAGCCATGTCTTCTATGACATTTATGTCATCTATGTTATGTATGTCATGAGACATCGGGAATTCAAAAACGTGGAATAGGGTAACTATTGCTGTGAATTATCGACGACATTGCACGTCTTTTATCAGCCAGTGATATTGATCTTTTATTTCATTACATATAAAGCAAGATTCGGTTCTAAGTCGGTAATTGGTTTCCTTCACTTTCACCTATATTATTAATTGTTTTCCTAATATTCTGAACAGTGTAGCTTAGCAGTATAGAGAAAGCGCTTCAGGTAAATCTAGCACCGCTGATATCTTTTATCTTCGTACTCTAGTTATAGCTCATCCACTAAGCTCGTTTTCCACCACATCAAACGATCATTATTCATCGACATTGGTAGATGACAGCTCCCGTGGATAAGTCTGAACGAGCGCTTGTTATCTCAACAGAAATAATTTAACATGATAAATTATTTCTGTTGAGATTTATGCATAAACCACATTCGTTTTGCAATTGAGCGACGGTATATCTTGAGCATTATTGAATCAAATTCTTGTCATTAAACTGAGATTAAGCGTTTCTCATACACGCAAATACTTATGAGAAACGGTAACATATAGATTGCTGCGCCACTCAACAAACGTTTTTCCCTTCCACCACCCTTTTTAAACTTCGTAGCTTCGGCCTTCGGTTAACCACACCTCTAACCAAGGACGATACACCTTTGCTGGCATTTTCCAACAAAGAAACACGATTCACACAACTCTACGTCAGCGTCTCTCAACAGGCACTCCAAGCCTCGTGACCTCGATTTCCGTGAGCGTGCGGGCTCGGCGCGTGCACAATGCGTCGTGCACACTACTCACCCACGGAAGGCCAGAGATGCGTGACGGAATGTCACGAGCGTCACTCGCAGTCGATACTCCTTTGAAGGAATGGCTTACCTAGTTATTGTGGAAATAAAAAATGCACCGAAATACTTTGGGAATGTACCTAAAAAGTGAAGCAATTTTATGCGATACAATAGCGATGGTGTGAGCCATGGTTTTGCTTACCTTATCTACAAATAAATGTTGAATATTGGATTTGTTTTCCAACAAAACGACAAAAATGATGATTAGTGAGGGTGGTCACTTACTATTTGAACGCTGTAGGAATTTTATGAAGACCCAGAACGTGATGCAGGGGTTCTGATCAAATCCAGACATACGAGCTTCTAAGATCCATTTTTACCTCGTTAAACAGTATAACGTAATGTGGAATCCCGGATTAATTCCATTATGAGGACCTGTTTAATCGTTACAATCTAATTAGTTAATTCACTAAAATCCATCTCGCTGCCAGGATCCAGCACGATAACAACAGAACTATTGAAGGTCATCAGATGCAGTCATTTTTACGTGCGTACTGATACACAATTCTCAGAAACTATCAATACTAAAACCAGTTTGTGTGTAATTCAACAAGCGAAATTCAACTGTCATAAATCACTGAAGCTGGTTTTCACATTGATTCTAGTTCACATGGCCGTGAACTCCCGATATTCTTGATTCTGACGTTTCATGCTACTCGGCCGTGGTAAATCCTGCAGCAGGATCCTGGTATAGTGTCCTTCATGGTGACATTCAATGGAATGCGGATTACTTAGAAAAATTCAGCCCTGCGACACATGAACACAACTTCAGCCAGATAAGGAGCAATACAAATAACTGAAACATTGTTGTTCAATACCCGGCATCCTGAAACTGTCGGCAGCCTTGATAAATCGGGCAGGTGACCTTCTGATTTTGGCCAGATTTCCTGCAAAGGTCCTCTCGGCTAGCACGCAGGCTGTGATAACGCTAAAATAGCCATTGTGATAGCCGTTTGACAAAAGTTCAATAACTTCACCCTCACTTGTCACCGGCACGGCATATTGGGCTTCTGTGATCAGAAATGTCCTCTGACCAAATGAGGCTGAGTTGCAAAGCCCATGGTGTTCGTTCACAAATACATGAGTTTCATGCTGCGTTTCAGTGAGGGAATGTAGAAAAAGCTTTGGATAATGGCTTGTTGAACCATGCACTTCAATAGGCTTGTGTAACGCCCAAGAAACAATGGCATACAAAGGACGGATTTAGTCCTTGGTACGAGCAGGACCAAAAATTTTGACGACATTGCGCTACGTCACAAACTCAAGGTAAATGCTTCCCAGCCCCTTGAACAATCGTGAAGAAGTCCTGAACTTTTACCCATCCGCAAATCGTGTAGAAGCTTCTAGTTCACAAAACGCATTAAGACGGTGACACCATGCAGCATGAGCACAGCCAATTTTTCAGAAACAATTCATAATAAAACAATCAAAACATGGCACAAAATGCCCCCAAGAATAGTAAAAACATTGTTTTCAGATATTAATCAAAAGCAAGTATCGTGCTGCTCCTCATTTTCTATTTACCGGATAATGATACCACGGAAAACGTATGCATGTGCGTTTCCTCATTGCATGAGTGGATGCTTTCATAGTAAGGCTAGGTATTACAACCGTGCACCGGAAAAGACAAAAGGAA
The DNA here is from genome assembly GCF_019059575.1 of Amphibalanus amphitrite. NCBI lineage: Eukaryota > Metazoa > Arthropoda > Thecostraca > Balanomorpha > Balanidae > Amphibalanus > Amphibalanus amphitrite. The sequence continues at coordinate 47,381 of NW_024883436.1, read as the reverse complement.
AACGGCCAGGGAAGATCAAATTCATAATCCTCTCGATGCTAATTCGATCAGATTAATTAATAAGTTGTATGTTACTGGGACTTTAGTAGTGAGCAAAGCTGTCAGCAAGTTCCTCATTCTCATGATTCTCATATAGGTGTGCTTGGTTTAGCCAGTAGTGTTATGTTCAGTACTTTTGGGCAAGATTCTTGCATTGGCACCAGGACCAGGATATGAATCGGCTGGGGTCAAATATGCTGTCATCGAAGTCTGCGATTATGTGGGAATGCCTCTTGATCATCGAGTGTAGGATAACAATCGAACGATTTAAGTGGCTATTCCCATTCAAGCTATAATTCGTATAGTTCGTACATACCTCTTGAAAAGTGTAAAATAGCGTCTAAAGACAAAACAAAATCACCTCCCCTCCTCATTATCTCCTGATTTCAGGAGCTAAAACTCACCTGTCTCAGGATCGATCCTTGCTCCTGCTGTCTTCACTGCCTCCCTCTTATCCTCTGTTCGCACACTCACGAGTTTTCACACGTCTCACTCCACTACTTGAATCACACTAACTCGAACTCTGGCCACAGGTACTGGTGACATACACTTCTCAAAGCCCTGACACCATTTACCGACACTCCTTGGCTGTCCTCGCCCTCTTCACACACTCTCCGAGCCCCTTCTGTGAGCACCTCTCACACCGTCTCAGAGCGGAACTAACGCCCCACGAGGTCTCTCACACGCCCTCGTAGATCTTCTCACACCTTGCAATCCTTCCGCAGTCACAGCGAGCACGGAACTCCGAGTTACTTCCGCGGTGTGACACGACCAGGTTGTCTCACAGTGACACGTCGCAACCGGAAGATGTCTGCAGATCAATTATGAAACCGTCACAGATGCGAAAATGTTGTTGATGTCTTCTGTGATGTGCTCGTAAGTCTTATAGGACGTGATTTTATTGCTTAATAACTCCGCTTAAGAAGAAGCTTAGTGGTTCAGTTTTCACAGTAGCTCAGAACTCAGCTCAGCTCAGCTCAGCTCCGGAGCTAATCCTCAGCTCTCCCAGCGGTAGCTAACAGCCGTCCTCACCTGCCCGCCACCAGAGACCGGGTAGTTTCACGTGGAGCCAGCGGCGGTGGATGACCACACCTCACAGGACCTGAGAGGCTGGACCGGGTCCACTCTCAGTTTCACCGAGACGAGCCCCAGGCTGCGGCGGCTGCTTGCGGCACGTGGGAGAGGGCCTTGGAGATGGAGACCTCGAGGGAAGTGCAGGTGGAGATGTCGTGAAACCACACCCAAGTTCACTTCAATGCCGTCTTATCTTTTTTACGGACAGCACTACAACCATTCAAGACTATACGCACCGTGTGGTTCACCCGCTGGGTTCTTGACTTACTTGGCTATTGGCTCAGCTCCTTAGCTCGCATTAGAATTTAGAACTGACAGATATTTTGGTGTTTTGATCAGTCGTCACACGTAGACTATCCGTTGTCACTTGCCAGGTGATTAGCTCACTTTTCACTCGGTGATTGTCACTTCTTTAGCTCACATAATCAATCACGATTCACGAGTGTCACTTCTCTCAGCTCACGTTATCACCAATCGCCGAGTGACAGACACTGGGTCATCACCGAACATCACTCCGTAATACGGGCTCCCCGACCCGACCCGTACCGAGCCCGGTACGATAGTGAACACGGGAGCCGGGCGGCTGCCGGCTGGACCGGCTCGTACCGATAGTCAGCCGCAGCGGCCGTCAGCTGACGCGCAGTCGCGGGGGTACTAACTGCGATGGCCAGTCAGATGCTCTAAAATTCGATCGGGTTTGCTCAACGTGGGGAGCTTTTGATGGCAATTATTCTTCTAAAAAGAAGCAGAAGCGTTGGTTCCCTTAGCAAATGTTCTATTTAGTTACACTTCTTACATAAAACAAAAAATGAAGAAAAGGAAACGGGGCTGACACATTCGATACTTTACGAATGGTCCAACTTCAAGGATCTGTCTTTCAGCTAACGAAGTAAATGGATACATGACTCATTTGGAGTCATTGATCCCACATATCCAACATAGCCAGCTGAACAATTAAGCTTAATGAGTCACGTACTTGCAAGTAAACCGCACCATATTCCAACAATTCTCCCATCATCAGAGACTACCTCGGTAACCCAGACATCCCCACAGTTCCCGTGCTTTGGGTCGGTCAGGCGGCGGAAGTGGCCGACAAGGGTCCAGGTGCGTTGGGGAGGGAGGGGAGGAAGGGGAGGCCTCCCCTGAGCCCCACAGGAAGCGAGTAGCGACCCCCGACCCGTATATACCAACGGACAACGGAAAACACCCGGCCCGGATAGGCCCGGTGGGAAGATGAGTCATAGCATAGGCGGCGGAACGGGGAGGGCACCGGGGCACCGTGCCCTCCTTTGATTTTGGCATTTTAACATTAGCCCTGTGGGCGTTGCATGGAAAGAGTGGGACCAAAAGTAGGCAGTGCCCCCCTTTGATTGAAGGTGTTCCGCCGCTACTGAGTCATAGTTCAAATACTGAGGACGCAAGGGCTATGAACTGTGGGGCACAAAGGTGGGAAAATGGACTGCTCCAGAATGACCCTTCGGTCTAAGGGATGATTCATATTAGAAAGAACTGTGATGCATTGCTCCAGAAGGTGTATATTATATACTTTTTTTATTTCACTTCAACCACTGAATCATTTAACCTATAAAAACGTTTAAGCGGTGGCTAAAATGCCTCAAAAACACATTCAGCTGACATTTCGCTGTTCGGTGGGGTGTGGGGGGGGGGGGGGAGGGAGATCATACAGTTAACCCGAACTCACTGACAATCACGATCGCCTAATCATTCAATCACCCAAACACGATACATTCATCACATAATATATCACGAGCACCACACCAATATCCTTATTAGTGTGTAATTACCCGATTACCCGCGTGAACAGCGTCGTTACGCAATTTTGACACCGATTTGTTAGCGACGTGAAAGTTACTCGTGTTAATCATGGTAGAGTCGCTCGTGAAACATAGTTCTGGTGTTCCCTAAGGCGAGGAATGTGCTTAAAACGGAGCACGTTTGATGGAGAAGGACAAGTGTTACAACGCTCGTCGCATTTGGTGTCTGAACTGAGTGTTTCGGTGTGAAGAGAGAGAGTGAGAGAGAGAGAGAGAGAGAGAGAGAGAGAGAGAGAGAGAGAAAGAGAAAGAGAAAGAGAGAGAGAGAGAGAGAGAGAGAGAGAGAGAGAGAGAGAGAGAGAGAGAGAGAGATAGAGAGAGAGAGAGAGAGAGAGAGAGAGAGAGAGAGAGAGAGAGAGAGAGAGAGAGAGAGAGAGAGAGAGAGAGAGAGAGAGGAGAGAGAGAGAGAGAGAGAGAGAGAGAGAGAGAGAGAGAGAGAGAGAGAGAGAGAGAGAGAGAGAGAGAGAGAGAGAGAGAGAGAGAGAGAGAGAGAGAGAGAGAGAGAGAGAGAGAGAGAGAGAGAGAGAGAGAGAGAGAGAGAGAGAGAGAGAGAGAGAGAGAGAGAGAGAGAGAGAGAGAGAGAGAGAGAGAGAGAGAGAGAGAGAAAAGACTTGGAAACAAAAGACAAAAGACAAATTACACTGACGCTGCTAGACCCAGACCATGACCGCATGAAACTCCGGCCCCATTGTGTTCCAACGCGGCAATTTCAACAGTTGCTCCCTCCCGGTGGCCTGACCTTGTGCGCGTTGATGGGTTAATTACTGGGTTCATTACCGGCCCTCTGACGGGACAGTTTTCGTCAGGAGCTGCCAGCTCTAAGTCACGATCCTCCAGCGCGTCCAAGGACGGTTACAAAGCTCGAGGGCTGGGAAAATGGATGTGACATGAACAGGCGCATTGTCGAGCAAAGATGGATGGGGAGGGAAGAGTCGGGCTTGTTGTGGTCAAGAGAAAGCCTGCTGCCTAAGCTACGAGTTAAAGAACCAATATCGTTTTTTATACAAGTTACGAGTGATCTTGAAGTGATTTTATCCTTAGTTCACCGAGTATGTCTTTGGCCCTGACACCCTTTCTTTTAGCCCCTGCCTTAGTCTAAGCATTTATACAATCATTAGGGTAAGATGCCTAATTAGCGACCCCCTTAATTTGAACCGTCACTGGTCACGCTTTGTGGGTGCCACTGTAAAACTGGGAATTGATTTTCGGAGTGATCGTTCATTTTCCTATCAGGATCTATGCATTTTCTGCCCCGATATCCACAAATTTTTTATAGTGAGTATTTTGGCAAACCATTGCAAAAAACGCTTATAGGGAACATGTTCAAATTAGCGACCAGTGAGAGTCGCTAATAGGTCTATGGGTTTCACCATGGGTAGTACAAATGGCAAAAAATGTTACGCTCGAAAACAGGAAATAAAATACTTAGACATAGCATATACGTCAATGGAACAGGAGCATTTAGCCAGCGTTTGTGGAAGCTGATCACGTAATGCACCAAAGGCGAAAATAAGGCGAAAAACCATTTTTGGAGGTAATCCCGCATTGTATTCGAGGACCGCGCTGGATTCGGCTCCTCTGCAGTCTGCCATGACATTTGGTATCAACCGCTACACATCGCAAGCTTCAGCAACGCAACCCATCACATTTTCCCTTTTTTGAAGCTTTTTGAATGAAGCTTTTGAATGAAGCTTTGAATGAAGCTTTTTTAATTTTGTCGTGTGACCTTGCTATGCCACCGATTAAGGCGAATCATGCCTCAAACGAAAGAGAAAGAACTGAAATTTTGTATTTTCATGCGTAGAGCACCACTTTAGTCAGGTGGCCCTCGTTGTGAGTCGCACAAGATTGAGCACGAGAGATCACGTTCTTCGCTGCCGCCAAGATCTCCCGGTTTGCGAAACACCGGTGTCGCCATGCCCGTTTCTTGTCAGCTTCAGAGTCTTATTCCCTGAAGCGAGCGACATAATATTAGCGACATATATTTCCGACGGGTTGATATTTGTTTTAACCCCATAATAATGCGACGAATCAAAGGATTACAACGGGCTGTTGCTTAGCGTGCTCAAGCAGCTGAGCCTTATTTCCGTAATGGATGCATGCAAACATGTCAGGAGACTTTCTGATCAGTAAATCATTATGTTGCTAATGTTTTCTCGGAGATCCAATACTCTGTTTCCTGGCGGCTGGCTCGCTTCATGAAATGAGGCTCTGAAGCTGACCAGAAACGGGCATGGCGACACCGGTGTTTCGCAAACCGGGAGATCTTGGCGGCAGCGAAGAACGTGATCTCTCGTGCTCAATCTTGTGCGACTCACAACGGGAGCCACCTGACCAAAGTGGTGCTCTACGCATGAAAATACAAAATTTCAGTTCTTTCTCTTTCGTTTGAGGCGTCATTTGCCTTAATCGGTGGCATAGCAAGGTCACACGACAAAAATAAAAAAGCTTCAAGACTTCTGGGACACCCTATACTCGTATATGCGACCATGTCGGGGGCAAAGAGGAAATATGGGCTGCGATACATTTTTAACAACCATGCAGTGGACATTCAAGAGTTCACTACGGGAAGGCTGCAATCAATTGAAAAATGATTGTCGATTCAAAGTAAAAAAGGTGCATCATCTAAACGTGCATCGCTTTCATCAGACATGGCACAAAAATACACGGTTTGGATAAGAAAATGGGCATTTTTATTTAATTGGGTAGCTAGTAAGCAACCTCACCCTACATATCTTTGTATTTGTCTTGTCCACATCAGACCGGTAGATCTCGTTTCCAACAGCAACAGCGACAACGCAGCAATCTGGCAAGTCTTTATTTGTTCTTTGTTGCAGATACTGTCCTATTGTGTAATGTGTGTTGGGTGGCCTACGTGAATGCGTTTTTGTGTTATAAATTTCGAATATGTTTGTAAATGAGTTCACAGTCAAGCACATTTTAGGTAAATGACGCTCTTGGCGAGCAGGTGTTGCAGTCTTAACGTATAGACAATTTCGTTGGTGTTTTTCTACATTGCCATTCCGCCTTTTATTCGCTAGCTTTTAGTATGTTTTCATTATCTTTTAGCAATTAAGGAAAAAAGTTTATCTTAGTTGGTTCTGACCAAATATAATAAAAGCTACCTTTCGGGGGTGAGTGCAGTACACGAGCTGAAGGGCCAATCCCTCCGACCTTATTTCGATTTTGATTGCCTACCCTTTTCATCCCAATAGAACAGCAGCAATAAAAAATCGAGCTCCAGGTGAAGAATAGCACGATTCGCGCAATACCAAAGCGGCACGCAAGTCAACAGTAAACACACAAAATCGAATTATTAGATTGTATTTATACAGCACAAATGACGACCAGCAGAGGCCACCGACGACTAAAATTAACCCGCGCCCGGCTGTGGGTCCTGGATTTCCACGCCCTGCTGGGGGGGGTGTTTGAACACCCCCCTTCTAACTCGGCTCCTGGGCCACGTAGCGATACGCGGAAGGCGGCGTTCGAAAGAGCGTCAAAAATAATGAGGAAATCACTTCGGTCAATTTTTTGCTCAGGTCAAAGGTCAGGTCACCAGAGGTCATTGAATGCAAAATTTCGCCGATTTCCAGGTCGAATGTCGAAAATTTCCAAGAAGCCAACGCATAACTCGGGAACCAAAAGAGCTACAGCGCCGCGGAAAAGCGCATTCGATAGCCCTATTAACGCCCTTTCTGAGTAATTTTCTCAGATTTGACCTAACGTCAACGGTTTTGCCTGCAGGGGGCAAAAACTGCAAAAATAGCCGATTTTTTCGGAAACAGTTTTTCTGCAATAACTTTTGACCCAAGCCTTGTACGAGCTTACTTTTACCGGCATCGTGTTCCTCTCGTCAAGACGCATCGAATGAACTATAACTTGACCTTGAAAGGTCAACTTGAAAATTTGACCTCAGGTCAAGGTCATGACCTGACCAGAAAGGGTCATGTTGCATATCAGTCGATCCGTATCGTCGAGCTGAACACATCTAAGGCGTTTTCATCGCCCTAGCATGCCTCTATCAAAAGTTATTTGCGAAAAACTGTTAGATACCATTCGTGACCTAAGATGACCTCAGGGCATAAACAGGGGTCACGGACACCATTTTCATGTTCAGTGTGTCTAAACTACTTGTAATTCAGTGTTTGGGAGTGTTTATAATGTCTTTCGTCCAAAAGAGGCGCATTTCAATTTTCTCCCATTGACTTATAATGGGGAGGTCGCAAAATTGACCTGACCTTAGGTCAACGATATTAAAATTCTGAGATATACGTTTTGTACATGCCATTGCTCTTAGCAATCGCTGAAAGTTTCAAAGCAATCGGTCACTCGGTGTAGCTATGACAGACATTGAAACTTTTTATGAGGTGAGGTCACTTCAAGTGACTTGGTGACCTGACCTTGAATGACCTTGGTCTGAAATTTTCACAACATGTGTAGAATTGATGTATGATAAGGTGTACCAAAAACGGCGGCGCTCCGCGCCGCCGTTTTTGAGATATTCGCGAAAAACCACAAGGGGGGGTGTTCAAACACCCCCCCCCCCAGCAGGGCGCGGGTTAATGTACTTGAACAGCCTTGTCCGTGACATGTTTATATGAAAAACGGAAAGGAATACCAGATAAGTCACACATCGAAACTTGAGCGAGTGGTTTACTGAAAATATTACATAGGCATTACACGATTTTCGTAAGATATTTTAGACGGGCGTTGAACATACGAGAAGGCATACTTGTATACTCATGAGAGCCGCTTTTCACCAATCGACATAACAAACAGTCTCTCTAGGACAGAGGATTGTTATTCACGCAAAGACAAATTGATAATGATGTTGTGCATCTTGAATCTACCGTTCCAACCAACCCGTGAGGCGAAGATTCACAACTATGACTGCCTAGTTTAGGAATATTGGATACAAAAGATCCTCAGCGCAGGAAGGAAAGAGTGGTTTAGGCCAAATTATGACGCCACGTTTTTGAGGAGGAACTCTTTTTCAGAATGATTATTTTCTTATTTATTTCTTTTTTTGACAGAAGAATGTCTTGCACGGAAAAGCGCAATAGTTTGAACGAAGAGACACCACTGCAATATAACCGAGCCTTGTCGATACGATCTTCCGATCTTTATAGTTCACATACCCCGCTCGTTGCGGTTAAAAGATCAAATAGTCGACTCTCATGACACATTAGTACTAAACATAAACATGACATGGCACAGTTATCCACTAAATCTATATCGATATTACCTTGTCGACTACACACTCAGTCGATAGGGTTTGACACAGGGTTTGGCACAAACCTGGTACCTCCTTACCCCATCCCATTACACTCCCCCCCATCTACCACCTCCCCCAGTGTCTCCCAACAGCTGACTACCAGCTAGGGAGTCGCAAAAACGAAGCAGGAGGGTGGTAATACCGGCTTAATTTTGATTTAAAACATTGATCAAACATTAGCGAATACGCTAAGTGGCACACAACGGAACAAATGCGACGGGATTCGACCCGCGAGGGTCGCAATTGAACGCAACACTCGTCACTGCTAAAAATAAACTCCTAAAGACGGAGCTCATCAGTCCTCTAAAACATCAGCAAAGAAGACAGCGTTCTTATCTCGTCTCATCAGACCAATATATCTAGAAGACGTGAAGTGACCGTGAAACTGCTGACCATGGGCTTACATACATCATCACGTCCAAATCCACTCCCACCAATAGACAGCGCCATCTGTGCCGTTCCGTGTTCGCTCTTTCCAAGCACTCATCATGGTCTTGTTGGACAATAAGTACACTCACGACGCATCTTGCGTCTCCGATTCTTTCACGTGCGATGGATACAGGACTTTTCGGCGAAGTACCACAAGCGACCGACAGAGGTCAGCTTGGTGTTTACAGAGTCCAGCATTGAGGGTTTCACGCAAAAGAACTTCCAGCGTCCTTCCGCATTCCGGAACAGCGTCGCTTTTTTCAAACCAGTGACATCATCGGAGACTTCAATCACATGGCATCACTAAAACATCAATCCAGTGACGTAATCAAAACACCGAACTTAAGATGTCATCGTTGCCAGCTCGGTTCCAACTCAAACCTCAATCAGATTTCCAAGTTATTCCAAAACCTCAGTTGTATACCATCATGACAACAACACATCACATGTCAGAATGCGCATTCCAGCAAATCCCAGCACGACCCCTCCAAGCCAAATCCTCAGTGTTTCTTGCTGCCCTCCAGATCTGGTCGCTGGTAGGCGTCGATTATCTCGTAGGAAGCCGAGAATCCTTTAGCGTTCATAGTGTCGTCCGTTTTGAAGATCACACGTAACACCTCATCGGTGGACACGATCGGAGGTGGAATCTGGGGAAGAAAGAAAAAACGGAGGTGGTGAGACAAAATGGAGGTGAGATGGTGAGACAAGCTGTGAAAAGGCGTAACGAATGAAAGATTCGTGAGAGTTCATTGAACGGAGTGCGCTGGATGTATTCGAGACAAAGTTAAAAAGTTGGAGAATTCCTATAATAAGGGTACCTACAAATTATACATTACTAGCTTCTCTGAACTTTTACAAACTCCAAAACCCCGCATTCTCTATCTCCCCCTCCCTTTCTCCTGCCCTTCTCACCCTCCCATCCTTCTCTCTCCACCCTTCCTATCACCCTCTATCTTTCCCTCCATCCCCTGCAGCTCCCTCCCTCCCCCAGTTTCCTCCCGCCTTCTCCTCCCCAGCTCGTGTCATCCAATGACATCACATTTACCTCGTTACCACAGTACTTGTGCGGCATGTGGGCCGTCTCGTCAAAACCGTCCACCACTTTGACGTTATCGTATCCACAATCCTGTTCATGCTCCAGCTCGAACGTCAGGAACCTGTCACAAAACCAAATGTAACGTTAAAGTAACGTATGACTATGCAAACGTTAAAGTAGCGTATGCATACGTTACTTTAACGCATACGTTAAAGTAACGTATGCGACGTTACGTGAAGCCTACAAGGAAGACATGGTAAAAAATGCCAGCTATTGAGAGAAGAAAAAGCATTGGTGAAAAACAGCGAAAGGGCAATACTTGGCAAGATATCATCTGATCCATCAGTGCACCCTGCTTTTGTGCTGAAACTTCATAAAAACAATGGGGAATGCTCAGCTTTACGGGAAAAGTCAAGAAAATCGCAAACAAAAGCAATGATAAAAAGTTACAAAATCCTTAATATCTATTGACATCCCAATGGTATTCGGTGATTTTAATATCAAATCAGAAATGCTGTAAGGTCAGGGTCAGGGAAAGGTCAGGTCAGGGTCAGATCCGGGTAAGATTGGGTTAGATCCGGTTCAGGTCAGGCTCCAGTCAGGTCAGGGTCAGGGTCAGGTCAGGTGATTGTTATCGTACCTGAGTCGCACATAGTAGCCCACTGGCGCCTCTATGGTCCAGGTACACTCTGCTCGATTGCCGTAGTTTTCATCTCCGTACTTGGCGTGAGAGTAGAGATGTTGTACCTCGTGCTCAGCAAACAGATACCCGCCGCACACTGCAGTACAAAGGGGTACACAGTGGTCAGTAGAAATACTGGTACCCGGTACACATGGGTACGCAGTGGTCATTGGAAATACAGATACCCGGTAAAAAGAGGCAGGGCTATGCCCGTACCCCCGTGTACCGGGTACCACTGTGTACCCCCGGTACACAGGGGTACACAGTGGTCAGTAGAAATACAGGTACCCGGTACACAGGGGTACACAGTGGTCAGTAGAAATACAGGTACCCGGTACACAGGGGTACTCATTGGTCAGTAGAAATACAGGTACGCGCCGTGGTACACAGGGGTACACAGTGGTCAGTAGAAATACAGGTACCCGGTACACAGGGGTACACAGTGGTCAGTAGAAATACTGGTACCCGGTACACATGGGTACGCAGTGGTCATTAGAAATACAGATACCCGGTAAAAAGAGGCAGGGCTATGCCCGTACCCCCGTGTACCGGGTACCACTGTGTACCCCCGGTACACAGGGGTACACAGTGGTCAGTGGAAATACAGGTACCCGCTGCACACTGCGGTACACGGGGGTACACAGTGGTCAGTAGAAATACAGGTATCCGCCGCACAAAACCTTATTTCGAGGTTATTTATTGATCGGCCAAAATTATGGCACAATACGCGCTAGCAGACTTCATAAGCATTGCCTCTAGAAGGTGACACATTAGGCCAAGGAAGGTGATACGAAGGTTAACGACTAACGTACATAGCGTGTGTTTCCACGGACTAACACAAATAAAGTCAACAATACAAATTTCGCTAATTGCCAAACACATTTTTAAACATATTCATAGGTCTTTGTTGCTAATATTACATAAACAGACACATAAACATGCGCTGCAGAACGCAGTCACTACATGTCCTGTCCAGGTCTTTGACCACTACCTGAGCTGCGGATGCCTGTTTCCGTCTAACATAACGTTACCTGTACTGTGAGTGCCGATGAATCCCTTCCGCTGCACGCTGGCATCCGATGTGAAGGTCATGTACATCTCATTTCGGGAGGCGATCACTGGGTGGGGCGTCTTGGCGCCGCAGAACCTGGCAATGACACAGAAAGACAGTGAGATAGACCCTGGCAGTGACAGTCAATGACAATGAGACAAAACCTTACAGACAATCGGTTATAATGAGACAGAAACCGACAGTTACCGGACAAACATGAACAAGAAAATGCACATTACCCGATGAGAGCAGTAAAAAGAGATCATCTGGCAAGACAAGACAAAAAAAAATGAAGATCGCACACCAAACATATCATAGAATGATACGCGTCAATAACCCTGCCCCTCCTTCACTGAGTGAACGCATATAAACACGGTGCAAGACAAAGGGCCCACTCAGCCCTCTTTCTGTATGAGGTGCTCTCTCCCAACTCAGAGTAGGTGTTACTCACGTGCCCAGTACGGTAGAGTTCTCAGAGTCGCCGTCGTAGACTGTCACGTGGTCATAGGTACACTCCTGGTGATGCTCCAGGTCAAACTCGTTGAACACCTGAACGGAAAAAACAAATGACGTCATTAGTTGACAGATTTTTCGTTTGTTTGTTTGTTTTGTTGGGTTAGGCCCTTTTGGTCTGACAAGACCATTTCAGAGCCGGAAGGATGATAGGATATAGGGGGAGACATTGGTCTGGGCAGGCACCCTAGTGAGTCGCCGGTAGAGGTCTGCACCGGCCGGCTGCAGCCGCGGCTGGCTGCAGCCCCACGGCTGTGGGCCGGGGCGGCTGCAAATATCTCCAAGAACACGGCTACGGCTGTGGCCACGGCTGTGAGATTTCAAGCTCAATCTTAAGTACTCAAATATAAAATTTTAAATCCTTAATCTTACATTCTTATAAGCAGTCTAGCCTGTAAAAATCATGCAAAGGATGCCCAGCAACATTGAAAGTGGTGAAGCCTTTGAAAACCTGTAATGGTTTTACCATTTGCTGTAGGGGAGTTTGCACTCTGGTACAGAATACTAATTATAGGTACCAAATGTTCCTTCATCACCAAGACTTTACAGTTTCAGAAAATGCAACATGTTGCATTGTCACATCCCTCTCAAATCAATCTCACCTGGTCATTAGGAGAGCACCTTACAGCTATTGAAGACGAGCGTTCAATGATTCTTTCAGGTAATAAAAAAAGAAATCACGCCTAGGTAAGGGCAGGTAAAGGCTTCATAAAATATTATCTAAAATAACTCTTAGATGTAAGATGTATTTCTGGATTTTCGGCAAGTCCAATTACATAATATAAAACTGGTGCTTTATGTTCTAACTGGTGTGTGAGTGACCGCTAACAGAAAATGCTGATCAACGAAGCCAATGAAATTAGATAATAAGTGAGCATGAACCTTACTTACGGCTAATTTACATGATGGTGAAAACCCTGAACACGTAATTCACATGACGGTGAAAACCCTGAACACAATATTTCTTACGCGAGCTGTTGACTTTACTAATACAATGACGTCTTCTTCTGAAAATGTTAAAATTTGATAATTTATCTTTGTTTGAGAGCGAGTTTTTAACTGTACAGCATTATTATTTATTAGTTATAATTTTTATGGCTGTTTATAGTGACACAAAACAATTTATTGCCACTTCTTTGCTATTGACGTCATTAAAAACTCAAGTAAAATTTTTAATTGAAAGAGGCAATTGTGGCGCGCACGTCCTTGGGGATTTGAGCGAAGATCATTATTTGGAAAAATCAAAATAGATGAATGTGGTTCTTTCTTGGATGCTCACTAGTGTTTTGATGCCTTGCATATCAAATTAGTTTGAGACTTGCTCAGAAGGCTGCTTCAAGCCTGGCATATCACACCCCAGAAAAAATGCAAGGTAAGAAAGAAGCAAGAGTTTTGACCAGACAATCACTGTTTGACAGTCCATCAACTTCAGTTCAAGTTTCATTTTCCATACCTAACATTGATCATGAAAAGCATCAGAGTCTGTTGTTCTGTCCCACAACCATGCTTCAGGATTTGGCATTAGATGTCTACACTGCTAGTGCTTCTATTCTGGTTCGTTGTTTGTTTTCTGTTGATGTAGGTATACCTACCTACCTACCCATCTTTCTTAACCCCTTGCAAGGGCTTGTGTACCTAGGTACCTATGCGATGCGCATCAGGCTTCAGGCCTTCAGCCTAAAGCCAGATACACAACCACTTAACCTATGATGCTTCATGAGCTTGAGAATCTGTAGCCCATTGCAATGTGCTTTTAGCTAAATGTTTCAACTAAAAACAACTTATTTTGTACTATTTGGTTGCATTTCATTGAAAGTATCCACGGCCGGCTGACGGCTGGCTGCCCACAGTTTGCCACGGCTGTGGGCGGCTGTGGCTGTGGAGCCACGGCTGCGGGGCGGCTAGGCTGTGGAAAATTGCAGCCGTGCAGAACTCTAGTCGCCGGGGCTGAGCCGGGGCTGAGCCGCTCCAAGGGAGCAGCCCGCGTGAGAAAAAGTTGCCTGTCCAGCCCGGAGGGGGGTTGCGGCGTGGAGAACAAGGATTTGAATGTCCTGAGGATGGAAACGACGGATGGGTGTGGCCACTGTCAGTATGATCCGGTACGTACCAGTCTGATCCGGTGACCGGGAGTGGTACTGAAATGCCACACGCAGTCCTTTTTGCTCGGATATGTCTCCGGATATTCCGGACTGGATACCTCGCCAGACGGAGTGTCGATTTCGTGCTTACACCTGGCGGCGAATGGTGGAACTAATTATTACAGATGTCGCCACCTATCCAGGGTCAGGCTTGGGTCAGGCATTGTAGAGCAGATTGGATACCACAAAAAAGGTCTAACACATGAAACCAATTGAATAGCGAACCATCTACAATTTAATCACTTCAGGTCATTCACCATCTGTCTCTAAGCTGTCTCTTATTTTCATCAAAATATCCTTCCAAAGCCCATCAAAACCAATACAACTAGAGCCACACATCATGCGTGCGCTCGGCATCCCGATAATCAGGGATAATTTTCCGGGATCACCGGGATCATTCAGTGTTTTAGGCTGACACCGTGCACAACGGACATGACAACGAGTAAAATAGCCGTTCGTGAAGCAAAATCAGTCTAAAAAAGTGACTAATTGTATCAATGGTCCCTGCAATACCAAATAATTACCGGTGATCTGGGATAATTATCCCTCATTTTCCAGATGCCGAATGCACGCCATTCACTTGGCATACACACCAATGTACAGCGCACCGCTAAAGTAATGTAGGGTTTTACCAATCTCAACGGTTGGCTTTGACTGGCGATTGTTTAATGCGGAGTGATCGAAAAGAAGATGTCAATAGCTAAAGTTGCAGCTGCAAGGGTGACGATACATATAAGCTACATTCAAAGTTTCATTGTAGTCTGGCTAATCGTTCCTAAGCTTCAGAAGCAGAACATACCCATGACTGAAAACCCACATTACTTCTGCTGTGGACTGTAAGTACAGCCACCGCCGTAAAGTACGGTTCACGCCGACTCACCCGCCTTCCTTGCAGTCCTTGCCGTTCTCGTGCAGCATAAAGCCGTTGTCACATGCACACATGAACGAGCCGATTGTGTTGATACAGCGGTGCTGGCAGCCTCCGTTGTCGTCCCAGCATTCGTCCTTATCTGCGGAGGGAACAGAGCTTTAGTGAACGGGGGGCTCAGTACAGGAGGGATGGGGCTTTAGTAGAATTAATTGCGGACAAAGGGATCCAAGATTTAGGATCGACCTAACAGTGTGAACGAGACACTACTGGTAATTCATAGGCCTCCAATGTTGCTTTCATACACTAACCAACTTCATGTAGGTAATCATAACCGTTAGTTGCACAACTTCTGTTGATCCGGCATTATATTTATAAGGTATTCTCCCGAGCATTTGAATAGCTTTACTATAAATCACACCCTTCCTCTCTTTTCGCTTTTTTCCTTTTAGTTTGCCTACCCCTCCCTGTCCCTCCTTCTTTCCGATCGTCCGTCCCTCCCTATCTCTCCTTTCCTCCTCTTCTCTTCTCTCCTCTCCTCTCCTCTCCTCTCCTCTCCTCTCCTCTCCTCTCCTCTCCTCTCCTCTCCTCTCCTCTCCTCTCCTCTCCTCTCCTCTCCTCTCCTCTCCTCTCCTCTCCTCTCCTCCCCTCTCCTCCCCTCCCCTCCCCTCCCCTCCCCTCCCCTCCCCTCCCCTCTCCCTCTCCTTCCCTCTCTTCCCCTTCCCCTCACTTCCCTCCCTCCTTCATACCAGTGATGAAAACTCCGGCGAATCCCGTCTTCTCCACGGAGCTGTCAGTTAGGAAGGTCAGCTGTAGTTTGTTTGTCTCGCTGGAGATGGCTGGGGGAATATTACTACCGCAGAATGTGCCGTGTGGACGCAGCTTACCGCCAGGGAGGACGCTGGACACCTCCAGACGGTCGTAGTCGCACTCTTGCTATAAACGACAAAGGGGATACATTTAGAGGGTGCTTGGTGCGTACTCTGCGTAGCTTCGTTCGGTTATAACCTAGTTACAGCATTTCAAACATTGATGTCGTCTTTCATAGCAAGTTTCTTGCTTTACATTTACTACTGAAAACGCATTTATGGGTTACAAAACAGCGATGTTGGGACAAGTTGAGCATCTAAATTGTAATGAACGAAACGGAGATTCCTTTGCTATTCCCGTCAAAAATGCGTTCTCGACGACATGCTCATAAACTTACACAAGCAGCAAAAGCTGAAGGGTGGAGATTACTAGAAGTGAAGGGTGAGTGTACAAATGAAGATATGACTGACAAGAGAAGCCTTAGCCAGCAATCTGACATCAAACCTCGCCATGTTTGTTGACATCATGACACCTATTTCATCCCATGTCCAACTAATTCCTACCACGTCGCCCAACAACTCACGTGACTGACGTTGCTACCCTCCAGGTCGAAGTGCGTCAGGTTGAGTGTGATCCGGTGGTTGGGGGCGGCAATCAGCTCCCAGATGCAGTACTTGTTCCGAGGGTAGAGGTCCGGGAAGGAAGGCGATGTCACCGTGCCGTTGTCGGCTTCGATTGTACCGCCGCAAGCCTCTGTGGGAGGGAGGGTTGAAAAAAGGTCAGAGGCTGCAGTACTCATATAACTTATACTCTGTTCGAAGGAAACGGTGTAGTAGGGTTACATAGTGCACAGACTAAGACGACAGTGTCAAATGCACTACACAGTTTGAATCTGACCCTTGACTTTTTGAAATTGTCCCTAAACAGGTGAAATATAAGTTCGTGAGCTACGAATGAACAAGACGTGGCTAGGAGTAAGCTTGTGACGTAAGAAGTTGAGTTTATAAGTGAGTCAAGAATGCACAGAAAACAAAATGAAAGCCAGACTTGACTTACAGACCCAATGCGTCCTTATATGTCAGGTAGCTACCATATACAAGGAGTCTAGATGCTTCCTGTGCTGTACAATTGCATTATGTCAAATGACTATCAAGCGTCTGACTACAAGTACCCCACTTATGCACTACATACTTCTCAAAATTTGTCATACCTTCGCAGCGTTTTCCATCCGAGTGGAGCTCGTACCCGATGCGGCACGAGCAGCGGAAACTGCCGCGCGTGTTGACGCAGTTGTGTTCACAGCCGTGGTTCGGGCCCGAGCACTCGTCCAGCTCTGTGGAAAATGCGGGGGCGGTGTTCAAGACCAGTGGTCGGTGGTCGGTATTGCATTGATGAGATGATAGACGGATCCTTTTCCCACTTCTGCAATATGCACGATAATCCTCCAGACCCTTGCAAAAAAGTTTACGAGCGAATCCCATGCAAACCTGGAGTTTGCATCTGCCCATCCCGTTTTGCCCTTTCCACCCCATTCTGACCCACCATGTCCCACGCCTTCCAGCCCTATCTCGACCCATTTTCACATCCCGGCACGTCTCATTCCATCATATCCCGTTCCCACCCCATCGCCATTCCATCCCATCCCATTGTGTCTCATCCCATCCCACTTCATCCACCCCATCCCATTCCTTACCATCCTACTCATCCCATCAGTCGTCCTCACCTGTCATAAAGTGTGCCGCGAATCCCGGCTTGGGGACACTGCCATCCGACACGAACCGCACCCACAGGTGGTTACCAGAGCTAGTAATCGCTTCCGGTACCTGGTAACTGGGGGGATAAAACAAATGACGTCACTGGAGGCAAAATGGCGGCATGGAGGAGCGAGACTTGTGCTATTGGGTTACGAATTGTTGGCTTGTTTAAAACGGCGAGACATTTTTGGTATGAAAGTTTGCCCTCTTGACTGATGTTGTTTCTTGTATTGAATGCTCATTTAATCATAAACATATATCGAAATAATAGTATATTAACGTATTATAAACACGACGACGGATTCTAAATGAACGACGGATTAATAAAGAACGAATAACGAACGATCAAACAGCAGAACCAGAGAGAAGTCGTGAACATTTAGAGATGCAGTCTTACCCGCAGTATTTGCCCACGAGCGGTGAGTCGCTCGTGGGTCCATTCCGCACCTCCACATAATCGTACAGGCAGGTGTCATGGTTTTCCACCTGTGTGGGGACAATAGGCGCTGTCAGAGGGTGTAAAGGTTGGTGTTAAGTATGTCAGAGACAGTACACATTCAGTATGTAGAGTTGACAATAAGATTCCATAATTCGATTTCTTCTAGTGAGTAGTGATAATCTGGTGATAATTTAAGGAGGAATGCAAGTCTTATTCAATAGAAGATTTGATTGAACCACGGCATGGTAATTGACAATATTTATAGTCTTTTTTTGCCAATCAACATATCACGAATGCCCTATGAACGGCCTACGAAATCTGAATATAATCTGCATGCATTCATGAACAATAGCACGAACGAGCTCATAACCATGCAAGCGTCGGAAAAACGTCAGTTCTGACTATAATACAGGACGCTCGGTTAAATAATACCACAGACAGAGACTCAAAACATGCATCAAGCAACGCGGTTTTCGGTCATTATGTAGATTGCAGCATCACAGCATGAACCACCAACTCCAATAAGCAAGGCTACTTGGAATCCACTTCATTGCAAACATCCACGCAAAAACTCATCAGATATTCGCAAAAAGTCAGAGAGATCACTCATTCAGTCTGTCACCGTTAACCAAATAACACCCATCCCGCATAAAAACCTTATCAGTCCATACTTTTATACAAACTCTACGGTTTCCTCACTTTCGTCAGTTTCCCACCTACCGTTCTGCGAGCATCCACCACGAAGGCAATGCACTCATCACTTAACAAGCAAACTCAAGGCATTTCTCAACTCTACGGCTTCCACACTATCATCAGTTTTCCACCTACCGTTCTGCGGGCACCCACCTCAAAGGCGGTGAACTCGAAGGCCACCTGGTGTCCCTCCTCGACTGTGATCAGCCACACGCAGTCCTGGTTGGGTCGGTAGTAGTCGGGGTAGTTGGGGGACTCGAGAACGCCCTCACGCAGCTTCAGCTCGCCGCCGCATACGGCTGGAAAAATGACGGCATAGAATGAGAGAATTGAAATACAATCAACTGATTCGCTTAATTGTCATAAATGGTTCAGAATGATCCCAGCAGAGGCGCTACTATCTTGCAAAGTTGATCAGTGTAGTTTTTACACACCACTGCATTGAGATATGTGTTTAAACCGTGAGCTTGTAGTTCACAAACCGCGCTAAAAATTCATTGTAGAAGAATTATTCCCTACCATGGACTCAAGGAATCTGCAAGTTGTGTGGAACTTTAGTAACAACGGAAAGGACAAAAAACGTCGATGGCTTCATGTTTTAATATTTAGTTTGCTGTGAATCACAACAGCTCCACCGGTTATTCCATGTCCATATCATACCCCACAATTTCCACCATACCTGTATAGTTGGCGGTGAACCCCTGTCGCTCTGCCGACCTCTCCGTGACCACATAGGTGACTAGCAGACGGCGGCCGGTGGAGACGACCAGTTCAGGGACGGAGCCCGAGCCGCAGAAACGACCTGAGGGGGTAAGAGTTGGGTGGTCAGATCAGAGAGGGTCGAATTAGGGCTTAGGCAGTTAGTTAGGTAATGCCTGATGTGGACATCACTCTGGATGGATAGTGGATGGAGATAAGGAGATAGAGGAGGAAAAAGACCAGTACGAATAACAAGGCATGCAGAGGAAAACACGAACTAAGGACTATCTTATAAACAAGAATGCAGAGTAATGAAAACTCGAGTAGAGTAAATTGAAAATAGCTCAGCGGTTTATCAATGACAAAAGCGATCACAGCACAAAACAAATACACGACGACAGTAGCAATAATATCCAACATTGACCCAGCATAGACACTGGACAGCCATTGTGTAACAGCGATCAGCTGACTGACAGCGCTGAAAGCGATGCGCTTTGAATGAACAACTTTGATCCACCTGTGCTACACCTGAGGTCATTAACGCTAAATTACTGACGATTGATTCAATTGTACAGGCATGATACCTATACCAGTATAACGCCTTTTGGGGCGACTAACGGAGCGAGCGGAGGGTGGGCCTTGCACGTGCGAAATTGTGAGGGGTACCTCCAACTGACTTGTGCACGGCACCCTACTAGCCGGTTTCTACCGACGTGCCAAATTTGGGCACAATCGGCCCAGCCGTTCTCGAGATCTGGAAGCGGCACCCTGCACGTGCGCACGTGCAAAATGGGTCCCAACTGACTTGTGCACGGCACCCTACTAACCGGTCCCTAACCTTGTACCAAATTTGAGCGCAATCGGTCGAGCCGTTCTCGAGATCTGGAAACGACCCCTGCACGTGCGCACGTGCAGCAGCACCCTAACTCTGGCACATGGATATGCAGTGCCTAGTGGGTGCCTACGTACCTACATGCCAACTTTCAGCGCAATCGGCCAAGTAGTTACCGAGATATTGCAACAATTACAAAACGGACACCTCTTCGTTTTGCACGTGGCACGTGCATAAGGGGTCACCCACATGCATCAGGAATAGTCCAATACTTGGTAGAAGGAATGAAGCTACCCTACAAAAATTACCGCGTGTAAATCGGTCAAGTGGTTGCTGAGATATAAGCCTCGCAAAAGCGTGACCACGGCCGGCCGGCCGGCCGCTCATACTCAGAAATTTCCGTTAATCTAAGGAAAGACTACGCTCGCTTCGCTCGCTCCGTAACAAGTAACAGCCGGAAGGAAGTACAACGCATATCGTCAAGTCATTCAATCGACTGAAAATCAGAAACATTGAACGGCTATTCTCCGGCAATGAAGTCGTTCAGAAGGTTCATTCTTCTAACGCTAGATAACAGGAGTACTAGCGCCTGGAGGTAGGCTGTACCGCCAAGCTTACAATCTTGCCGCTAGGTGGCAGGCAGTGACGGCGCCTGATGGTATGCTGTACCGCATTGCCTATAGGCTTATTGCGTATCAGCCGCCAGCTGCCCGACGGAAGGCATAACGGCTAATGCTTGGTGTCATGAATAAAGCTAATAAAATAATGTATCATCAATTCATCAAGCGGAAAACGTGATCAGTGGGCTTCGAGAATCGAGACGGTACTGCGAGAAATAATTAAGCCACACATTGTACGTAATGAACTATTATCAAATGTGGTGAGAATATGAGAAAACCTTACTTTAAAAAAAAACACCATTGGCATACTAAATTTATAGAATGAGCAAATGATGAAAAAAGTGGTGCAACTGTTTTCAAAACATCAGTCGACCTTTTCTCTCGCCCGTTGTATAACAGTTCTCTGCCGTTGTATAACCCTGCTCCACTGCCGTCTGCTCGGCGCCACAGCTGTCCCTCTTTGACCGGCTGTGACGGCCTAATGCGCCTCTAATGGGTGTCACAGAGGTGATAAAGAGGCCACTCGGACCGACCCTGGCTGTGTGTCAGAGCGGTGAGCGCGGCGGTGGGTGACTCGGGTCGAAGGGAACGGGACGAGGCGTACACAGTGAGAGTATGATGATCGGTCTTTAGGAGGTGGTAGGTAAAGAGATAAGAGAAGAAGCCGTGCTCCAAATGAGTAAGAGAATCGTACGCGCTACGCATTTGTTGGCTATTCTTCAATTGATTACTGGAATATGTAATAGTGAAAAAGGATTACGCTTTTCCTGCGCCGTGGATTGTTACAATACAAATGCTAACTTTTTCATTTCCATCAAAAAATATAGTTCGCTGACCAAAAAAAAAACTAACTGAAAAGATAGATTTGAAGACAACGTCTAACCTGGAGGTAAAAAGCAGCGTTGTGATAATATCGTATCATCACCATTTAGCTGTCCGTGTCCCAACTCCAAATTTTTACCATATCCCCCCCCAGAATATTCTCACAAACATTTTACATTCCAGCAGTGTCAGCCACGGCGGCAGCCCTCGTTCGGAGGACCACCACGGCGCCACCATGGGTCAGTCGGTGTCTCTGACGGACTTCGACTGGCAGCTGGACAGCGAGGAACCGCACGCCGTCCGACGCAGGGAGATCCTCAGTGAGTGTCGGAGATTCAGTGAGAGATTTTAGTTTCTAGACAAATTTAGATTAATATTCTAGAATTTCTAGAATCTTCTATAATCTAGGGATACTTTTGTGCAGTGAACAATGGACGGGCAAAATGGTCGAATAAGATGCACTGCTACAGAACGATCTGCGGTGTAACGTAGCGGATGTCACGCATTTTTAAGAGTTGATCATTAAAGATCGGATCTTCATTTACCAAATGAAATACTACCCCTCTGCAGTGGACCAATATTTTCCCTAGGAAGAAGCGCGCCTAACTTCAAATAATATTACAAATTTCATTACATCTTCAATTATTGTAAAATTGCATATAAAAAATGTCAGCGCCGTTCTGGCGTTAGATCCAAAACCTGAGCCTCCCCTACCTGCCCATTATCACAGAGAAACACCCCGAGATCAAGTCGCTGATGGCCAAGACGGACTACAAGATGGTGGTGATGACGTACGTGTGCGTCATCGCCCAGCTGGTCACCGCCTACATGGTCAAGGACTCCAGCTGGTTCAACGTGGTGCTGCTCGCCTACACGTTCGGCGGCTGCATGACACACCTGCTCTGGTCCAGTAAGGAGGAAATGAGAGTTTCGACGGCGATTTAGATGGGCGATTACATTATGAAAGTAGTCAAACTACGTCTTGTGTCCCTATAATAAGACCTAAAATGTGTTTTACTCGGACAGTGTGCTTATTTCTGAATGATAGCAGACTAACTAACTTTCGTGCTAACTCGCTTGAAATGTTACGACTTCTTAGCTTATGCTTCGTGTCGGTGAAATTTATTGTCACATTCAAGTTTTTTTTCTCATCCACCACCTGTGCGCGAGGCGTCCCACTGGACCTTATTTACACCCTCATTGACCCATTAGTCTTCCAAAACCTTTTTAGGCCCACAGTGATCATTTTTACTACCTCACTGACCCTTTTCAGTCCCCCACTGACCATTTTCTCGCCCCCAGTCGTGCACGAGGCGTCTCACCGCACCCTGTTCGGCCGGAGTCGCCCGATGGCCAACACCCTGACCGCCATGGTGGCCAACACCCCCGTGGGATTTCCCATGGCCGTCACCTTCAAACGCTACCACATGCTCCACCATAGGGTGAGTGAGAGACGCCGGTAGATTTATATCTGACAGACATAGAATGTAAACCATCAGACAAAAAAGGGCTAAAATCATCAACTATTCTTTTGTAGTTTTTTAGTTATCTGAATTTCTATATCGAATTACTGGACGACGGCATTAAAAAGCGTTTGAAACAAATTTGAAATAAAACGGTTGATTTTTGCTTGTGACTGTTTTATACCAATACCCTAACTTTGTGCCTCTAAGTACCCACCAAACCTTTCCCCTCATAAAACTCCCTGAGTTACATATGTACAGTGTTTCACCTCATAAGCCTTCGCAATTTCCTCCATTTGATCAATTCATCGTTACCACAGTTTCACCAGCATATCCTTTCTCTCCCCATTTCTCCCGTTCAGTACCAGGGCGATGGGCGCTACGACGTCGACCTGCCGACCTACTTCGAGGCCAAGATGTTCTCCACCACTCTGGGCAAGGTGCTGTTCTGCATCCTTCAGCCGGTCTGCTACTACGTCAGACCTCTGTTCATGTTGCCGATGACACCCACACTGCTGGAGGTCGTCAACGTTCTTCAGATTCTGGCCGTCAACTACGCCGTGGCACACTACTGGGGTAGGGGAAAATGGATGGTATTGTGGGGGCCAGACGGAAAGTGGGAGAAGAGGGATAACGGGTCATGGGCAGGAAAACGGATAGCAGGGGTAGCGGATATGAATCATGCGGAGAAGGGGAGAAGAATCGTGTGGTTAGGGGAAACAGACTATAGGGGGGTGACAAAGAAGTACTGAGACAAGGAAAACGAATCGTGCGGTAGATGAAACGGAAAATGGGGCATGGCGATGGACGATGGAGTATGTATGTACAAAGAACGGGTAATACGATAAAATAAATGGATAATGGGAAAATGATCCTGGAAATGAGATTGGAATAGAAGAGACGATAATAAGGTACGATGGTTTGCTACTAAGTCAAGAGGACTGGATTTGTTGAATTTGTAGTGTTCCTTCCTTACTCTCTGACCAGAGGAGCCTCAGACCTAACGACCTCTGACCTGTACACCCAGGTGCCAAGGCGTTCTTCTATCTTCTGGGCGGCTCGCTGATGACTCTCGGTTTCCACCCTCTGGGCGCACATTTTATCGCCGACCACTACCTGTACGAGAAGGGTAGCGAGACGTACTCCTACTACGGATGGCTCAACATGTTCGTCTTCAACGGAGGGTGCGTGGGGTATTACACTACACAATAGGTGCACCACATCGAGATGTGAAGATATTATACTTTGTTTAGGGTAGCACGTTACTCGATATGGTGAGGTGTTTTGTAGTCGAGAAATGGACGATACGATCTTTGATATAATCTAATGACAGCCATTTTGAAATTTGGGAAAATGACAAAAGAATTTCGATAGACCATCCTTCAAACTGCAATGCTGTTTTTACCTCATGTAGCTTGCTACTGTCTGTAGTTTTCAAATACCCGCGGGCTGGCACGGGGCCCTCTGTAACCATTTTTTTTTTTTTTTTACTGGGCTGTTGGTTCATACTCCCATCCGTGACAATGTTAACCCTAAGAAAGTGTCGAAAATACTTTCTTAAAATCGCCCTTCTGCCTTCTTTCAGCTACCATAACGAGCACCACGACTTTCCATCTGTGCCCGGCTCCTACCTTCCGGAGGTGAAGAAGATGGCGCCCGAGTTCTACACCAACTACATCCACGACAGCTGGTGGACCTCCATGATCAAATTCATCAAGGTCAGGAAGAACAGGAGGCATGGAGGTGTCTGATGATAGGAGAATGTGTTGAAACAGTTGTAGTTACACTGAAGCAAACCGGGTAAATTTGTCGTAAATTAATGTAAGTGAGCGTAGAGCTAATGTGAATTTTACTTTAGTGTTGACCTATCTCGGAACTCCTAGTGATATACAGCTACTTATAGATGAATAGCATGGACTGCCAAGACTCACGTCTCACACGATCCACGAAGCACAATACTATTTCTCAATGCATAGATAGATAGCAATGACATGGTAGCCAACACTTGCGTGGGATTTCCAATGGCTGTCACTTTCAAACGCTACCACATACATACTCACCTAATAATGCCTGATAATATTTTCTAGATATCATTGATGTTATTGTTCACGGCACTTTTTTTGCATTTCAGGACAAGGACATGGGCATGTACTCGCGAAGGGTTCGTGAGATCCCCAGCGCCCTCAAAACCAACAGCAAGGACTCGTAGTGGACCAAGACGCCGTTAAGTCGATATGAAGGAAAACGAAGAACAAAAATGATATTTCCATCACCTATTGCCGTTTTGAAGACACCGTGGCATATGACATTGGACTGCATCCTGACAATAATACTCAGAGATTGAGCGTGTTCAGGGATGTTGAAAAGGAGCATGATGCATTGTTGTACGTGAGTTATGCTAAGTCTGTGACTGCAAGAAAATAAAATGCACCCTAGCAAACTGTTGTAAAATATAATAGGAAAGATTCCTTGGAACGACGCATCAATAAAACGTTCCATATATTTTAATACGTGTTTCACACAAATAAAGAAAAATATTAAAAGTGTACAAATCCATGGCGCCAAAGTTGCTACGCATTTATCTTATGCGAACTAATCCGAATAATGCAGGGAGGACATCAGGTCATAGTCTAGCAGAGCGTCATGAAGCCAATATCTCTCCTTTGGTGTAAATTAGTAAGGTTTGTTTGTAGTCAGTACCTCGCCTAGCAGGACACTGTTGTGCCAGTATAGCTCACTTAGCAGGGCCATGTAGTGCCATAATGTCAATAACTCATCTAGCAGTGCCCTGTGGTTCCAGTATATCAATATCTCACCTACCAGGGCCTTTGTGGTGCCAGTAAAACTCCTCTCTGGTGTAAGTAACTCACCCAGGAGAGAACAGTGGTGCCAGTGTAACTCCCCGCCAGAGTTGGTAACTCACCTAGCAGTGCGCTGTGGTGCCAGTAGCCGTCGCGCACCTCCAGATAGTCGGTCTCACAGCCGTCACTGCTGTGGATGTCCAGGTCACTGATGTTGAGCACGATACGCTCGCCGTGGGTGGCAGTGATGCGCCACTCGCAGGAGTGACCTGGGGAGAGGTCAGGTCAGGTCAGGTAGTTGAAATATCCAATAGACACACGGCCACAGTGTATTCAAGATTAAAACAGCTTGCACGAACCAAATATATCATAGCCATCTTTGCTCGAGACCTAACCAAATTCAAGAGTTACACAAAAACACATGTTCACTCTTGTATGTTTTAAATCGAACTCCTTGCACTACAGAAGACTACTGACTATCCACAAAAATATAGCTTAATTTAAACGATCACCCTACCGCCAATAGTTTGAAGTTCCAATGTCACACGTTCCTTGTATTAAGAGTAGCTGCATGAAATTCCACGAACAGGTACTCTCAATACAATACTTGACCAGATTATAATTACAGTCACCCGTCCCCTCTCCTTGCGGCACTTGTCGCCCGAGTACCGTCCTCACCGTGGTTAGGCCTCAGTTGGGGCGGAGGGGCGCTAAAGGTGCCGTTGCTCATTTGAAGCGTCTCTCCACAGGCTGAAACGGTAGAGAAGGTCCGTGAAGAGAGCTGGTTGAGCTCTCAGACAGGGCGGGAAGCAGATGGCAACGCGAGATAAGGCGTAAACAATAGTAGATTTGCCGGACAAAAAGTGGTGCATTTTAGCACATAAGTGTAGCGACAAATTTGTATACCCATCAAAACTTAGGGAAGGTATTAATACGATTCGCTGTGAAAAGTTAGATAAGAAATCAATCAACATTTTAGGCGTGTGAATAACAGTTATAGGAAGAAACAATCAACTAACGGCTATCACACTCAGAGAATCTAGAGTTCACAGAGCCAGTCTCTTCAAAGCTTCAGTTCTCTAACACATCGCCAGGTGGCAGTAATGTAACCGCACTCACCGGAGCAGTTATACATTCTCATTGTCTGAGCGATATCCCCTTGGCTGAGCCTCAGTCGCTGGCCGATCTGGGGCATATTGGGTCCGTGCCGGACTCGTGGCAGAATTGTGTCCAGGTAGCTATTCTGTGGGAACATAAATTACCTATGGATAGGTAAAAGGGGTACATAAAAAGTTGTCTGTCAAAACCTACTTAATCGTAGAAATTGAGATGCGTAAGAAGTTACAATAGTTGATGATTGCGAACGATATTGATGTCGCATTACCATTGCTCAAAGTCTAAGCCATGACTCCAAGCTTGTAGGCCTGGATTCTAGAGACATCTAAACGAAAATTACATTAGAAAATTACGAAAAATAGATAAATGAAGCATGCGATAGCCCGCAGGTAAAACATTGGCTGTTATGTACAGAACGGACATGTAGGCAGCCAACGATGAGGCAAAATGGTAAAAATAGATAAAAACCCATTAAAATTTTATGGCAGCTCACGGTTACAACTCTCACAAATATGTAGCTGAAGTCTCATCAACCAGCACCCATTATCGATTCTCAACAAAATTGCACCTCGACTCTACAAAAAGCCAAGACATCCGACCGCTAGACCCAGCGGATGAACAGACTACAGACCTTGGAGAAGGTGTTCCTCGCGTAGTGCATGATGGACTCGTAGTCGTAAGGAAGGCCGCGGCTGTCCACGTCCTCTCCCGTCATCTTGTTGAAGTTGAAGTCCTGACCTGTGGGAGAAGATGATGTTTTAGTTGGACGATAAATACGACAGATATGACAAGCAGGACAGATGTGTCAAGCAGAACCGCCACGTCGGAGAAGCGCTTCTTGGTCAACAAGATAAAATTCGTGCCGTAACGTTAGGCCCTATTAAAACGTTAATTTAAAATATAATTCGTTTACTGTTTCTTCAACAAACTGATACCTTAAAAGGTCACCATATTCTGCAAGCTTTTTGGTTTTCAATTCGGTTCGTACAAACAGGAACAAACCGTGCGACAAAATGTGCCATTGTGAGACTGTATTGAGCAAGGTAACCAAACATTTCCGCGTCCAAGTTTCTGATCGGCTCCGCACCGCTGATTAAAAACCTTCTCCAAGTGCAGCGCAATCCAAACGTTGCCGTTTGAAATTTCCGGGTTTGAAAGAGCTGGGCAGCAGACTGGCTGGCCTGCCACAGACAGAAACAAATAAGAGCTTTCAGCAAGAGATTTGAGGTCAATCGCTTACCCTGAATGGGGGAGTTGTTCCTATGAAGGTAGAACAAACTAGTAGGAATGAATAGATCGAGGAATATAGAGGCATGCAATGTCGTTCAAGGATATGCACAGTTTCTTTGATGTTTGGGGTTCTCTTGCTTAAATGATAAATACAGTAATGTTAGCTTCTTCAAGCTGGATGCTTGTTGCCAAACATTTTATTCGGATATGCCAAGCAGATTATGCTGATTGACTCTCCCTTCAGACCTAGCGCACTTCGCTTACATCCGAAACACACATCGTTGATCTATCTCTACGAATTTGATTTTTCTTTCATCCCACTCCACTATCAAAGTCACCTGCAAATTATCAAAGCACGCAAAGCAGCTCTGCACGGAAAGACAAAAAAAAACTAGCAGGAACGATCATCACCCGATTAAAACCTCACGCGTCTGAATTCCAGAGAGAAGCAAGTGCGATCTATTGAAGCATGACTCATCACACACGTCATCACTGTCCCGATTCGTCAGCGATATTGCCAAATATGGTGTTGATTACACGCGGTTCTCACATCTGGAAGCGACAGTATCACTAATGAAATCAGTTGCGGTCGTTAATCTTGTCATCGCCAAATGCCAGTTCAGTTTCATTTTACAGTGATGAGCTGTTATTAGGTTAGCTTCATTGAAGAGTGTCACTTAGGATTGATGTATGATAGTATGCATCAATCATACTTAGCGAAGAATGCAGTACCTGAAAGATCAGTGATCAATGATCACGCATCAATGCGTGTTGCTATAAAACTGGCTTCCTTTGAGTTGGACTGGTGGTTTCAGATAGGCATATTTACGGAGCGAGCGAAGCGAGCGTAGTCTTTCCTTAGATTAACGGAAATTTCTGAGTATGAGCGGCCGGCCGGCCGGCCGGCCGGCCGGCCGTGGTCACGCTTTTGCGAGGCTTATATCTCAGCAACCACCTGACCGATTTACACGCGGTAATTTTTGTAGGGTAGCTTCATTCCTTCTACCAAGTATTGGACTATTCCCGATGCATGTGGGTGACCCCTTATGCACGTGCCACGTGCAAAACGAAGAGGTGTCAATTTTGTAATTGTTGCAATATCTCGGTAACTACTTGGCCGATTGCGCTGAAAGTTGGCATGTAGGTAGGCACCCACTAGGCACTGCATATACATGTGCCAGAGTTGGGGTGCTGCTGCACGTGCGCACGTGCAGGGGTCGTTTCCAGATCTCGGGAACGGCTGGACCGATTGCGCTCAAATTTGGTACACGGTTAGGGACCGGTTAGTAGGGTGCCGTGCACAAGTCAGTTGGGACCCATCTTGCACGTGCGCACGTGCAGGGTGCCGCTTCCAGATCTCGAGAACGGCTGGGCCGATTGTGCCCAAATTTGGCACATCGCTAGAGACCAGTTAGTAGGGTGCCGTGCACAAGTCAGTTGGAGGTACCCCCTCGCAATTTCGCACGTGCAAGGCCCACCCTCTCGCTCGCTCCGTTAGTCGCCCCAAAAGGCGTTATACTGGTTTAGTAGATGTTGGTTATCAGTAAGTTTAGAACTCGACTACATCACATACCTGCAATATTCTTCATCAATTTCTTTCTTAAGTTTGCGTAATATTGGCGTTGAATAGCTTAAGCATTGTCCAGTTTAGACTTATTCAGTGAAACAGTGCATTGGTCTAAGGCTCATGCCCGATCAATGAAGCGTAAGCCGGTAGCCCAGATTCGGCCAACTCAAATAACACAAACAAGCATTGGTTGAGAACCAGCAAACACACGTCCAAACGGCAAACAAACACCCGCTGAAAGCCAACAAACACATTGGCCAGACACCTCCCACCAATCGACAAACAAACCGGTGAGAAGCCAAGGCCGAGTGCAGATCTTGAGACCGAGGTGAATGCAGGCAATTTTAGGAGCGAAAGGACTAGAATGGCTTTAATTTAAACGACAAGAAAATGTCATCTACTTATCTATTTTATTTTACCTACGGACATAATGATTCTTTGTTGTTCCATCCTGATGGGTTACGATAAAAATTAACTCACTCATATAACGGAACTTCAGTAAGGGACCGCTGTATCATCTTCAGGGCGTTTTTGGACGTAACTGTAACGTCTTCAATAGGCGATGATCAATGATCTTTTGCGATAACGTTCATAGCTCAGTATTGCAACACCAACAAATGCGCACTGGAAATCTTGAAAGACTTTTCTCCAGCAGCCTCGAATAGTTACAGTGGATTTCCGTGAGAAAGAATTCGATTAACCGGATCGGAATAGGGTTGGGACCTATCTGCATGCTCTGTATGTTTTGGTAAAATAAAAAAGCTCAGAATTTTTAATGATTTAATTTAAAATCACTTTGTTAAAAAAATGCCTAGTTAGTTCAGAAATTAATTATTTGTGGCTAAAAACAACTTGCTTCTGATTGGTCGGGCTAATCATGACGTCACATGTAGGTATATAACTGTCTGTATATTTGGCGCAGTTGAGACATACATTTTCTATGTATTTTCCTATGGTAAATCGGAGTGATTGGTCGTGTTTTCAGTGTCTCTTTATTTTGCGCTGGTATTGCGTGGCTAAGAAGTTTTATCATGAATGGCATATACTAAAATGTTCCTTTAATAATGGAGCTTCAATATCTGTGAGTTTTATTGGCAAGCGAAAACTGATTTCGCTGTTATTTTATCTGGAAATTACTCATTTTTTTAGGTCAATATTCAAAATATTTTACGGGAACAAGTTGGCACTTTTCTTGATTTTTGCACTCAAATCGCGTGCGATTCAACTGTATTGGAACTTGCAAAGAAGCTTGGTGATTAATTAACCGTGTTGTTATGGCACTGTTTGCAAAGCATGGATAATGAAACTGTGCCAAAGACTTAGCTACATAGCAATGCCTCAAGTAATACGCAGGAGGGACAGAATTCAGAGTCCGATCGAGAAGAATCGGTGCAAATGCTACGAAGACCAGGCAGCTCTGATACAATAGCTAGTCGTCTCACTACTCTCACTCCATTAGACCAGCTGATTCCTGACAGCACCGACTCGGATGCAAAGATGGAGCTCATCTTCCAAGCCAGAAACCAGTTCTTTGATGGAAGATGTGATGCTGCCTCTGTCTCTGCTTTGTTGGCCACTTTGGACGGGGCGGAGCTCCGCTCCTTGCGTGAGCGGTTATTCGCCTGTCATCCAGAAATAGTTCCTTCGTTTGCTGGCCGTTCCCTGATTAGTTGCAATACGGGGAGCTGTAATCAGGGCAGTAACTTTCCATATGAAAGGGGTGCAGGTGCACCCCCGTCCCCCATCCACTAGAAGTGCACCCCCATAGGCTAAGCGGCGCCCCACACGCCGCCCCACACGATTAGCTCTAGAGCAGATGGCGAGGGTGATTTCCCGGCTACATTCCATCTCGGCGTCGTGATGCTTGTGGGCTTGGAAAGCGTCCAGTCGTATGTAGGGTAGTGTAGGGGTAGGGTTGAGTTCAATAAGGTCCTTACATTTGAAAGGTTTGAACAACCCGCAATCAGCACAACATACCACAAGTTAAATAAAAAACTACCAAACTCCGCCCAACTAATATTAATAAACATTACAGCCAAACTAATGGCCTAAAAAAATATATCTCAAATCCTAACAGTTATCGTGGGTGATGGCGCCATGAGTTGCTATTATCCAAAACAGATGCAAATAAACATGTTTGTATGTCCTATGTATGTTTGTTTTAAAAACGTTGCAGCGGCGCTGGGAACTGCAGTCTTAGATCTGGGTATGTTTGGCATCTGCAACTCTTCATATACACATTAACCCTATTTCGGACGGGGAGGCCTTTCAGGATTTTCTTGTACAATTGCCAAACGCCGCGAGACATTCAGCTCATATTTGATGACTTTTCCTAAATGCTCATTGCGCACATCTCATAAAAAAATGCCGGGTCAGGTCAGGTCAGGTAACCAGAGCGGGTTTGTTGACCCCACCTCAGAAAAGTTTGCAAACACGTCAGAGCTTGAGTTTTTCACGAAGTTATTTCCTCTCATCAAGTCTTCAAAACAGTACCTGCAGTATGTGTCGTTTGTATATCTCAGAATTTTTGATCTGTGACCTGAGGTTAGGTCAGAGTCGTGACCTTTACATTGCAAGCCTATGGAAAAGTATTGAAATGCGACCTGCACCTCGAGTAAACGAGTCAAAACCACCCAATTCTTTAAGAATTATGACAAATTATCTTATCTGTAATGATCCAGGTGCCATTTACTGACAGGATCACCGGGGAGGGTTATCTGAGCCGAGATCATGTGAGGTGATATCTACCATACATCAATGCTCACAATACTTACAATATTGACAATGCTTTTGCTTACAACACTTACAATACTTACGATGAGACCAGCAAGCACTCTGCCGTTACAGTTCTAACTTCTGTTTCGAAAACCGACGTTACACACATTCGCTGCCAGCATAACATGTATTGTTTGACAGTAACAAAATACAATTGACATCTGAACCCCAAACGGACCGCCATCCACTCAAATTTTATAACCCTGACCGGTCAGGGGGCGAATGGAAGTCATCTCCTGGGTATTACACTCAGCCCTTGCACAAAATATCTCACCTCACAGTGATCATTACAACAATAGCACCGACTTGATAGTGGATTTCAAAGTACTTGCATCAGCTCTTCCTGCTATTGCAGACGATCATCTCCTCAGGGTAATGTTGTTCGGGACATGAACGAAGATCGTTTTCGGAGTTTCATAAGTGCTACTGCAACAGCCTGGCACAAAACAGGACTTGTACGCTCTTCTCTGCACTTTGCCCTTCAGTATATCACAAAAGAATTGTTTAGAATCCATCTTACGCTTCTTTCACAGTCTCCCTTGCCACCGTAGGGCGTAGATAGATTGCTGTTGCTGGTAAGTTAAGGCACGGTAGATAGAAATTACCTCGGTTCTCAACGCCTTAAGTTATTTTCATAAAAAAGAACAAATAAATGATCAATAAGATGACAGGAATGTAAACATTTTAATCGTAAAGTAGTCCAAATATTGGAATGAGCTTTTGCTTTTCAGCATCCTCCGATTCATCATCTTTATCATTTGAAAATTCGAGGTACATAAAATGTTTATCACGCGCTCAATGTTAAGTGGGAATATAGTACACGGCAGACACATCAATTTTTGACACTGAACATTTCATCCGTAAATGTTTTAGCATAATTTAAAGTGAAAAACAGCGCGAATGGCAGAGTGAAACAAACAACATCTTTCACCCATTGATATAACATGTAATCTGTGGTGCGCCAGATGCGCCATTATTTGTCAACCGCAGAAGGTGACATGTGACGTAACAGCATCAAGAGCATCTTTTTCAAGAACTTTTCAAAACAAGTTTCCTATCTTTCTTCCCCCATTTCTCTCAGCATATTGATTTTATGAGGCAATGGTATGCACCATAAATTCTGTGAAAATAGTTTGATCATTTTAATGCATTCTTAAAAAATCGAGTTCCCAACCCCATTCTAACCAAATCTTCCACTCTAAATCGCGCCGTAGTAACTTGGTTATCAAGCATTTTGACCGTTCTGGTGTTAGCCAACTTCCGTCCGAGTCTGGTCACCACGGAACAGAGACAGCTTGTCCTGCTGGCTTTCTTTTTAATCTCCACTGGTGTCCAGAACAAATGGACCAAATTAAAGCCGTCACCGCCTCAGCCAAAGGCTGAAAGCGCAGTTGCAGCCAGCTCGTAAGATGCGCCAAGGCCATAGCGCTCGAGCGAATGCCACAGCCGACTGGGAAAATAATAACTGAATAAAGGAATGCCTCTCATAAAATTATTGAAAGACTGACCACAGAGTTGTCCACAAGCTGACTGATTGATGCTAATTACGGTCTTATAACGCATCTACTTGCCCATGACACGTCAGGAATTCAATTTGAGGAGTTGAGTGGGAGGAAGATGGGTACCATCGTGTTTTGGTCAAGAATCATGCCGGTATTCTGGGAATAATGGCATGACCTTCCCCTATAAATACCTAACGAATGTGTAGCTATCTTTAGAAACCACTTTTAGCTACCAATAGTTAGAGCTAAAAATAGCATAATGGTTCAGCTGGCCTTCTTCCCAGCAATGTTGACGAACGCATCATCAATGCCATTCTGGCTGAAAAGCACGTGTTATGTTGAATAAACACATTCTCCATGATACTTAGAGCAAAAGTACGTGCCTCGTCAATCACCCACTCACCTTCCATGATATTTTCGGTGAAGATTTCCACATGGTGGTCACGATCAGGTCTCGTGTGCTCGTGCCAAAAGCCGACCACGTGGCCCAGCTCGTGCACCACGATACCGAACTTGTCGCAGTTCTTCCCGATCGAGATGGCTTGCTCACCGTTGCCACGACGACCGACAAATGAACAGCACCTGTGAGTATGGACAGCGGTTACAGGTCGCAGAGACATACGCACTGCAGAAAAATGACTCGTAAATACGCGATCCACTGCGGAAAAAATGTTTTGTCACGCAAGTTCCGGGCCACAGCATATTGGTGTGTTATTTATGTGATGTCAGCTATTATTGCTGGGAAACCAAAGTGAATTTCTGACATAAAACTAAAAAACATGATAAAAATTAGCAGTGTTTTATCGGTGCTTTGACAAGCGCGTGATTCACTTTTTTACTGGACATTGAGACGCGGTATTGTCTGAAATTAACCCTCATCGGCATACACGGTGCGAATAAATCAGATGGCAATCAAATCACTACCACTGAATCACCGAACATCATCCCTAACCTTCTGAGAAATCCAATGACTCTCCCGCTATACGCGTGGGCGTTTATAGCCGCCAATTGCAGAGAATTAACAACCTAACCGAGACCGATTCCCCGTCTGGGACGGATCCTTTGACAGACTCCCCGGGAGCCTCCTCCCCTGACGGGGCCCGGGGCGGGAGCAGTCGGGCAGACCTCCGGTGTGGGGAGGGGACAGCCGACGGGAGCGTCCTCCCCACTCTCCCCAGGAAGTGTGATGACGTCATATCAATGGGAGGCAGCTGACTCATCGGAGGGTTCTCTCCGGGTTGTAAAGATTGGGAGAGGGTGGACATTGAACGAAACAGCGAAAGGAGAGAGAGCATGTGAAAATTATGCAAGATATTGCGGTGAGCAACTACCTCGTAAAACCACAAATGATTCAACTCTCAATTTATATCTCAAAGTAATATGGAAATAATATAAATGGGTTTACCTACATTACGCATGACATGAAAGAATGTCATGAAATAATTTTACGTAACCATATGCAATTTATTATGTTCTTAATAGATCCCTCAGAGCGGTTGGCTCTAAGATAAATGAATTTAACAACACAACAATAGGCTTCATTCAATTACACCTTAGTTCATTAGTGAGCTGTTTCATAAGATGGTATTATCTAAATGCAAATGATGAACAAACATACAACTTACATGACTTTAATGTTTCATTACAATTTAAGAACTGTTATCTGTAATAATGCACGACACCGAGGGCGGTGTAAATATAGTTTGGCATAAATTCCAGGTGGGATTTCCGAACAATCTATCTTGACTTGGAGTGATGAGAGCCAAGCATGGACGAACGAAGAGCACGAACTTAGGAACGCAGGGTTCATCTGAATTCTTGCGTAAAATTCGACTTATGCGACAATCACAAACACGACCGATTTGTGAAACATTTCAAACTATTGAATAAAACAAATATTCTTGAGCATTCAATGTGTTTAGCCACAGCTATGGATAGCAGTGCTGGTTCGAACGCACAAGTCTCAAAATAAATGCGAAAAGAAGTACACACGAAGCAGCGCCATCCATTCTAGTTATACAGTCTACACCCCGTCCCCATACCTCCCTTCCCCCAAGTACTCACCCGCACTCCCGCACCGCAAACACGATCCAGTCGGGATGCAGCTCCGGCTCCCGCTCCACAAACTTGATGCACGTCGCGTTCTCCCAATGCTGCATCGCCTGCTTAAACAGCGCCTTGTGCTCGGCGCTAAACTCATCATCAATCTGATAGGGGATCACCCCGTGGGCCCAGATTCGGTCCAGTCGGGCGGTGGCGGCCCTCTTCTGTCGATGGTGAGGAGCGGAGGATGGGAGCTGGACCACGCGGCCGGTGGTTGAGGTTGGTGATGAGCCGATAGAGTTGGTGGTGATTTTGGTGATGGGGTTGCTGCCCCGCTGCCGAGCTCGAGTGGTGTTTCTGTGGAAGACAGAGAGGGTGAAGGTCAGATGGTGGTGTTAGGAGAGTAGCACTTGATCACCAGGTTTGTAATTGACATGGAAAAGGCTCTCGTAAAAGATTTGATTATGGCATATAATGTTTATAGAGTCACACGAAAAAGACGATTGAAATCACATCAAAATGTATGCTTCTATTCTCTCTCTTCTCAAGGTTAAGAGAATGCATAAAACAGATTGAACAAATAATTTATCTCAATAAGTCGAGAACTAATAACTGAAGCAGAACAACAGTAGCTGTTAGTGTTTGTGTGGAATTCCAAGGACAGAATCCTGTTGAATCAAGAGCTCACTGGAGTTTTCTTCCTCCAAAGCGTACAACACCCAAGGTCATTCGACTTCTCCGTCGTTTCACTCAGGGCTTTGAACCCGGCCACCAACGTAACGATAAATGACTAATTCCGACACAAAATTCAGCAGATTTACATGCAGGATACGTAACCATCCTTGTGTCTGATTCCACAGCGTGCCTGAAGCGTATAACTCAACAGAGAAAACCGGACCCAATCATCACATATTCTGTGAGTGGAATTTCCAATAAACACAGGCGCAAGTGAACGACGGGTAAATATGTTAATTTGATGAGCTTCGGCCATGAGTAAAATTCAGACAGGTACTACGAGACAAGCATAACTTTGTAATGGGTGGAATGCACGTGTAGCTGAAGTCTGATGGATGTACTGGCGGGGAGCGTGAGACGTGTGTGGACGTATGATTCAGAGGGACATCTCACTGCGTAGGTTGGGATTGATCTCACAGAGTGAGTCATTGGTAAGATCCAACGGAACGCGGCGTTGGTATGATGGCAATGTTTGAGGCTAAGCAGCTCAGGAGAGGAACTGCGTGGATAAGAGTGCTTGCAACTTCCGTTTACAATCATTTAGAAGAGATCATGGAATCGTTATCATGGCGTTTTAGAGTTGGCGAGGGCAAAAAAAAACTCGTAAACGAGCAAAAAGGGTAAAATCAAAATGATAACACTGATGACACGCCCAAAATGATAACACTGACGATAACAATAAGCAATAGATAGTGTAAAATCAAAATATGAAGCCCCCGTCAGCCACCCCAATCATGCCATTCATCTTTCTTCAGCAAAGGACGATGTGAGCACAACCAAATCTGTAACGCTTCGCACGCTCTATATGTATCAGTCCTCTCACTTCTCCCACCTTCCAACCGGGAGGACGTAATCCGATCACAGCTGAATTAATTAGCAGAAACTCTGCTATCTACGGCAGCCAGGCATGGCGAC
Source organism: Amphibalanus amphitrite (assembly GCF_019059575.1). Lineage (NCBI taxonomy): Eukaryota > Metazoa > Arthropoda > Thecostraca > Balanomorpha > Balanidae > Amphibalanus > Amphibalanus amphitrite. The sequence continues at coordinate 9,622 of NW_024883436.1, read as the reverse complement.
GAAACTGCTCTGCCAATAACAGTTCCGAGACAGTACTGGTGCTGACCAAGTGGGGAAACACGGCGAGACACGCATTTTTGGGAGAGGAAGTTGTGAGTAAGTTGTGAAAGGGGCAGCGTGTGTAACATGATATTTCATCAGCTGTTGAAGTAGGCAATATATGTGATGCCTTGAACAGATAAGCGTGCAACTAAAAAAATGACAACGTTTAGCAAGCCCAGAGAAACGGCTACATCAAGCACTGCCCAAAGTAGCGGAACAAAACCACTGCCAACACCACAGCTCGGCGGCTCAAAAACAATAACGGAAGCCGCCGGCTGCGACAAAAAGTGGCGCACATTTGTCGCAGTAACGCGCGCCGTTTGTCGCCGTCATTGTCGGCCATCACCGACAAACGGTGCGGCCAGACAGGGAGAAAGTGCTGCCATATTCGCAGCCGTGCTTTCAACTCGTTTGAAGAGCCGACAAAGAGAAAGCCGTTCGATTCGAAATATCAGCTTTACCCAGGAAGAAGGGTATGCAATGCATACGCATACTTCCCGGGGATTTGTTAACCCGCGCCCCAGTGGCGGTATCAGCCAACTTCGCACTAGTGGGGGGGGGGGGACATATGTTACCACCCACCTCTGACTCAAAAACTAAGAGGGCTAGAAAGACACGGTAAAAAGCAGTCGATAGCTCTTGATGCGTCCGTTTGAAGGTATTTCAATATTTTTCATCTTAGAGCAATATTGGGGTCAACAGAGGTCATCAAAGGTCAAAATTTGCGAATTGTCATAATATTTTTCAGAAAACATGCCACTCAGGAACTATAATAGCTAGAAAAACGCTTAGAAAAGCAATCGATAGCTTTTGAACTCTTCTTTTGATAAGGTCATTATCAAAAATGACCTCAGGTCAGTGGTTTAGCCTCCAGAGGGCAAAAACTCCAAAAATAACTGTTTTTACGAAAAGTGTTTTTCGACAATAACTTTTGACTTAAAAAAGCCACGACATTTCTATTGCCAGAATCGTGTTCCTCTCGCCGAGACGCGTCGAATGAACTATAATTTGACCTTGAAAGGTCAACTTGAAAATTTGACCTCAGGTCAAGGTCATGACCTGATCGGAAAAGGTCATGTTGCATATCAGTTGATGCGTCTCGGCAAGACAAACACAATGAGGCCATCCCAAGCGTTCTATCTCTTTCCAATCGAGAGTTATTGGCAAAAATGTGTTTGTAGCCTCAAATGACCTCGGATGACCTCTCTATGTAGAGGCTATCAGCAAAAAAGACACCTTGGTCGTCACGGGTGGTTCAAATCATTGTGATTCTGAAATATTTGGACTGTTCCTATGCGTACACACGGATCTAGAGTCATTTTCGTTTTCTCCAATCTCCATTGACTAATAATGGAAAGGTCAAGCTACTGACCTGACCTTAGGTCACGGATATGAAAAATCAGAGATATACAAATTGTATGCGCCCATAACATCATGCAATCCACCAAGTTTAAAACCTTTCTGACAAGCACTGCAGGCTGGTCATGATTGCAATTTTTTAGGCTTGGTCAGTTAACTTGACCTGGTGACCTGACCTGACATGACCTGGGGTCAAACATTTCACACATTGTTCAAAATTGATGTACAAAAAGCTAGCCGCGGTTTTTTATTCACACGCAAAAAACGCGACAGGGTGGTAAGATATGCCCCCCGCCCGCCCCCCCCCCCCAATGGGGCGAAGGTTAAATATAAATAATTATACTGCTACCGAAGATCGCGACATTATGTCTGACCCAGATCTAGCGCCATACTTGTGTCGCCGTCCATGCTAGTTGATGGGCTTCCACCTACCATACTGGTCTGATGTATGTACCTATGACTTGCTTTGTGTAATATAAACTAAACGTGAAACGCACGACAACTACATTTTTATTACGCTCCTTTCAGCGTCTCTGATTGACTTCAAAATTCGTAAATTATCTTGGTTTCGCGATCAGCGTTGTATTTCCAATGTTCGTTCACTGCTAAAATCTCTTGCTTTAGATTGAGATATGTACGGTTTAAGAAATATGAGACGAAAGAGCATTGAACGTTGTTACAAGAGCAAAACCTCAAGACACGCACTTAATATGTTGCACAATGCACAACGCTCTTTGAAGTAACAAAATTCGCACCCACCATGCAAAAAGTGGGTCAATCGATAATGATTGGCCCCATAGCCCGACTCCTAGCTTACAACTTCGAAGTAAGCGTGTTTTGTCTGCAAGTCAGCACTATAACAATGCCTAGCGCACTCCCCCCCCCTCCCCCCGCAGGGCATGACTCGGTCACCGACCAAATAAACACACAGCTAGATGACGTCATAGGCGCACAGTCCCTGCACAGCGAACGGCGCAGAAAGAGGCTCACAGAAGATCCAAGGGGTCACCAAAACAGCGGAGTGAAAACTTGCGCCTTTGTCTGCATGGTGGTATTCGAATCTCATATAAGATCGGTTTCACTGAGAAGGCGCGGTTCATACAAAAGCCCGAAATAAGTAATGATGTTGTTTTCTAAGCAGGATGTATATCATTTTTCGGGCAGTTTAAAAATTTGGATCAATAGATAAACAAAAGGAAGATCTTGTGACCGACGTTCAAGTAAAAGTAGACTTATGCAGCATATTTTTAGAAAAGTATATATCCTCTTGGTTCTTTTTGTATACTGGGGTATACATCGTCTTAAGTCGATCTCTACGGAATTCACTAATGGCTAGGCTATTTCATGGCCATGCGTTGCATTCTTCATGCCATGGTCCGCCACCTGGTGGCTGAATTTATATCCTCAAGTTGAATTTGTTGACGCCTCAGCGTTTCAATCTTCCCGGTATCCCGGCGGTCGCAGCATAGAGGTACGTCTCCTAATTATTTTCCTGTTATTTCTTTTTAAGAGAATGACTCATCGACAACTGTTGTTTTGCTAACATAACCATTCGTTGTTGATCATTGCTTGCAGGTTTTGTAAACAAAATTGTGTGTTTGGAACTTTTCCAGAAAGAATTAAAGTTCATGTATACTAAGGTATACAAATGTCCTTGGCCCGAAAAATTTTGAGACGTGCTTAAGAAGTAGCACTACAATTATTCGGAGGAATTGACCTCTGAAAAAATAAATGTACACCCGAGTGACCAACGGGATCCTGCACGACGAAGAAATGTAAACGTCAGTATACAACGGACTGTGCCTAGAACTAGTCATGTATATTGTAGTATACATGGTTGCTGGGTCAGTTAAAGCCATTTTTGTGGCTCACAAACAACATTATGCCTTCAAATGGCTCTGTGGTTGAGCGTTAACATTCTTCGAATCGTTGGCGACCTCAATGACCGTAGATCCTCACTCAAAGTTTGATAAATCGCCCGATGAATTAGAATCCGACCCCTAAGCACAATGACATAGGCAAGCACCTCTCTAAAACACACCATACGGCGAATTTTTTTTAGAGATGTCGCTTCAGATAATGCTGCAAGGTCTTCCTCTACTGTTTATCGATTCGCAACAGGTGCTACAAGTTCTATATCTTCAAAGGAAATGGCAACTAAAGACCAAAGAGCAGTGGGCAAGGGGCAGAAGAAGCTGAAGTTAAGGGCGAGTGGTGTTGATAATTAAACGTGTCAGTACTATTAGCCATTTTACGTCCTAAACAAACGAAAAAATACACTTTGGTGTTTGTATGGAAGTTTTCATGGATTGCATTTCAGTCAGATTTTATAGGCTTTGAGTATTTTTGTATATCCCAGTATACATGTCACTGCGCATGCGCGATGACCTTCACGGCTGAAATGTCACCAATCTGGTCATTATTGGCACCAAAGCTCTCAGCCAAAAAAGTTTCGTTGCTCTCCATTCATGGGCGAATTGGCGGGACTCAAGAGGATATAGTAACTGTCTTAGAAAAGCATCACCGTTGTAAATCAGTCTACTCGATCCAAATAGTCAGTTTCTGTCCCTCCCCCCGCCCCAACACTTGTCCAGTCACCATTCCAACAGGACGAGTTGGGAGCGCCGTGAGTCAGACTGTGCCGCAGGGCATACGTGTACCGCGGTACAGTCTACCCAGCCAGGATGCCTGGAGGGTAGACTGTACCGCATGACGTGAAATCGAGCATAAGCAAGTGAATCGATGATGAAAGGGTAGCGATAGGACGATCGTGTAGTAGTTTGTGCTGGGGATGAGCTTCTAAGAAAGCCGGCAAACGGAAAGCGATGATAAAAAGCTGATGATACGGGGATTAGAAAAGTGATGCGAGACTAAGAGCGCGCCATGATATCAGTCATTATAATGATCCCATAATCACTCGGAATGGCTTACAATGGAAGGGCAGGTAGAATGTCAAAATGAGTCACTGAAATGTCCGAGTCTGGGGGTGTGGAGATGAAACCAACTCACCTTCGTGCATGTTGATAGGCCCATTTCTTCTGGAGCCTCCTATTTTTCCGGCGTCGACCACCCTTCCTCCTTCCCTTTTTCCTCCACTTTCCCCTCCTCCGGCTTTTATGCCGATTCCTCTTTCGACTTCTCCTTTTATGTGCGCACTTTTTCCGATGCCTCCTGCTACCCCAGCAGTCCGGATCACAGCGCACACATTTGCCCCTCGCGGAAAGGGGCGTCGCTGTTAGCCCCCTATCCACTCCCGAGGGCTCGATGGCGGCTTCCAAGTCCCCCGGCCCCTCTCGGGCCGCCTTGGAAGCCAGTGACGTCACGGCGGCATCAGCCAATCGCAGCTCGTCGTCGAGCCGCTGCTGTGCCAGCTCTCTCTCATACTCGTCGTTTGGGATGACGATGTCACCGTCGATTTTGTCTGCGAAAGAAAATATCGACTGTTAGATTCACAAAAAGGTAGTGGTATTTTATGTTTTTATGTCGTCCTCAGTGCATTTTTCCCACAACCACGCAGGGGTGAAGTAAGCGTCAGAAGTTTATATTATGATGCAACCAAGCCAGTCACATAGGTAGTTGCAATTCGCAGCACCAGTGCTTGATCACTTTCGATCACATTCGATCACTTGATCGAAAGCCGGTAATGCGACACGTCAAAATTGAATAACTATAGGTATAACAGCACTGTTAAGACCAAGACCCTCAAGGCTGAAACAGACTCTTTCCGCGTTCAGGAAATCGCATGCGAGAGCCTATTCAAATACATTGTAATTCTTCTCGCATCAATCGCTTGCGGGAGGTTCGTGCGATTGATGCGAGCGTGCTTCCATAACATAACATAACATAACATATATTACAATGTAACAACAGGCTACAGGAGCCCAACAAGGTTACAAGGATGAAATACACAGTGATGTACACATTCATGCACACTGAACAAGATTTACATGACAATGAATGCAATGAGTGTATCCTAACAACGAAACCTATCAGAGTTGTCTACGTCTTCAATGGTGTCAAAGACCGCACCACGCTCCGTAAAATACAAATCCACGTTATGTTTGAATTTGTTAAGGGAGGAACTATCAATAACCCAAGGAGGTAAGCTATTCCACATATCAATGACGCGGTTAGTAAAAAAGGATTGCCTTAAACGCGTTTTTGAAAATTTCTTTACCAATTTACATCCATGTCCTCTTGTAGAGTTCGAACTTATCGTGAATAAGCTCTTAAAATCTAGCTTATCAATACCTCTATAAATTTTGAACAATTCAATCAAATCACCTCTCACTCTCCGGTAATGGAGTGAAAACATATTTAACGAGACAAGCCTTTCTCTGTAAGTCATCCCGCGAAAACCATGCACCATCCTAGTGGCCTTCCTCTGCACACGCTCTAGAGACTTAGCGTCTTTTTTAAAGGGCGAGTACCATGCCTGTGCACAATACTCTAAATGTGGACGAACAAGAGAACAATAAAGTTTTTTCATAACGTCTTTACTTTTATAATTAACGTTTCTATATATTACTCCCAACATTTTCAGAGACTTTTTACGGGCTTCTTGACATTGATGACTGAATTTTAGATCATTTGTGATTAAAACACCTAAATCTCTTTCCTCAAAAACATTTTGCAGTTGACTGCCGTTTAAATAATATCGATCATTTTCATTTACCCCAACGCTAAGAACTTTGCATTTCTCTACGTTAAATTCCATCTGCCATTTTCTGCTCCAATTGAAAAGAATGTTTAAATCTGATTGTAATGTTTTCATGTCCTCGTCTGATGTAATTGCTTTTGCCAGCTTAATGTCATCAGCAAATTTCCAAAGCCTATTATAAATTATTATCCATGTATTTGAATAGGCTCTCGTATGCGCATGTGAACCCTAGCCTGAGGTTTACTTTTAAGCCTGAAACAGACTCTTTCCGCAGTCAGGAAATCGCATGCGAGAGCCTATTAAAATACATGGAAGCACGCTCGTAACTATCAATCGCACGCACCTCCCGCAAGCGATTGATGCGAGAAGAATTACAATGTATTTGGTCTGTTTCAGGCTTAAAAGTGAACCTCAGGCTAATCAGGGAAACATTGTAACAAAATCACGCGCCAGAGCTTCTTCTCATTTCCACATATAACAGTCATTGACCTTTGTGTAGCGGTGCTGCCGCAAAGAAGAACCCTGAGCCCTCTCCCGGCTGTACCCTGGTTAAGAGGTCAAGCGTGTGTCATCACCTTTATAAGCTACGACGTCACAAAACGTCCAGTTTCATAAACGGACGACTGCGCCAGATGCCACCCGTTTTAGACATGCAGCATATTCAGCCGTTCCCAGAAACCATTCAGTTGGAAATGAGTCTCAGCTGAGAGATGGAATATGATCCAGACAGTCCGGGGCAGGGAGGACAGGGTTCCAGCCAGCAAATATATGAAAATTGACAGGATGCGCCTGCAGGTAAATATTGGATTCGTCTGCAGTTGAAGGAGGTATACAATGCACATGACATTTCAAAAGGAGGGGCATTTTCTATCTTATCAACAGGCATGGCACAGTAGTTTCGTTGAAACGTGTGGCAGCTATCTAGCATAAGACAAAAGAAAAACAGGGCGTGCCAGGGCCAAAAGGAACGACGAATCTAGAGTTCGGATGGTAGAAAATGCACTGTAAAAAGATAAAGTTGTGCTGCTAAGGTGATGATTGAGGGACGCTTTGTGTGCCTACCTGTCTGCATCTGCATGTTTATATGTATCTAAATTGCCAGGCCAGCACGAGGAAACAACTTCTGTGGGTGGTTACTGGTTACGCTTGCTTCAACTGGTCACAACATATTTCATATTCAAGCTTCTTGAATCTGGTTTCGTCAGGCATGAATGCATAATTGAAATCACAGGAGAACATCAGCATTGTAGCCTTGAGTGGCTTAGCGAATTGCCTGATGCTTCAGCATCCTTCTTTATTGGAACAAAGCAGTCGTCATATTTGAGAGGAAAAATGAAGCACGTACTATTTTCTATGTTCTTTGTGAAAGGTTGCGCCCATCAAATGATCAATGCCGCCGCGGCTACAAAATGTTCACCTTACGCATTAAATCATCTTCGCCCTGCTCGAGTTAGGTAAGTCGTTCCAAGGATCAAATCATTAAGCTCTTACAATGTAAGGTCGGCATGCTGGAAATGCGTCTGTTCAGTGCTCACTGTTCACTAGCAGACTGTCAACTTTAGGCATCATCAATCCAGAAAATTTGGTCACCAGTCAATAGTTGTAAGGGCTCACAATGTTGGAAAAGCATCTGCACTAAGCGCTGACGGATGGAGCTGCGTAGATTTATCAATAATATGATCGAAGCAAGGGGCTGCTTACAAAATAATATTCAAATTAAATCACCACAGGTTGCAGGCCTCTAGTCTATAAGTCATTACATAAAAGCAGAGGAAGGGCGATGCACAAAACAATCCCTGTCATCTGCGCCTGATGTCATCAAAGATTCACATGACTCATGGCAGCTGCTAGCAATTAAAAACACCCTCCACATACCATATTCAAAGCATCTCCACAACGCTCTCTCTACCATGGGTAATGACAATAAACATGCGCATAATGTCAGTCAACCACGAGACTAATGCTACAAACATTGCAATGAGGTCATCGCTGATTCCTTGGAGTCGAGTATCGGTTTACGTGACGATTTCAACGCTCAAGAAGAATGCTGTTGAAGGCGTTTGTAAAAATAAATATGAATGTGAATATAAATGTGTACCAGGCGTTAGCATGTCCCAAAATATACCAGCAGCTCTTGGAGGCCTGGGCTTGTGGGTTGATCAAGGTAAAAAAAAAAAACAGGTCAAGAGAAAGCCTTCGCTGGACGGGATGGCTCCGGACAATTAAGCATCCCTAGCTATCGACGTGATTTCATAACTAAAACATTGTTTAGCTTAAATGCTATATGCGTCGAATGGTTGTCTTTCCTTCAAAATATCTTACATAAAAACGTCAAAATATCAGAACTTAACAAAATGAAGATATGAAAGCATCATAAAGATTCAACGGCCAATTATTCCGAGGAGGACTCCACTGATGATTCACCTCAAAGACGGTACGCCAAGACACCGCGACATACGCACTACTTGGGAGCGATTCGAGACGACTGTGCTCTCTGGAACACGTAATGACGCAAACGCCACAAACATTGTCAATGTGTGAGATCATCTCAACAGAGAAAAGTTCAGCCGCGTCTTGAGTCACAGGGGGTAGCCATCCGGCAGTGAGATAGACTCGACGTGGTTAGGATGAGATAAGACGAGAGTCAATAACTGCGAATGAATTTGAAGCATTGATTAAAGTGGATTAGCATGGTGTACAAAACTTCTTTGAAATAAAAAAAAAATCCTCAAGCAAAACTTTATTGTATGTATGTATGTATGTATGTATGTATTGACACCAAAAGCCTTCCACATATGGCGTGGCGATTACGGCTTACGACATTTTGGCTTTGGCTTGAATGGAAAAGGCAGTTGGAAGAAAGTTATGTGCGTAAGAAGACACCCTGCAATGGCGAAATAAAATAATTCAGCGCAAGATATCGATGCGACACAATCCCGCTCAACATATCATTCCGATAGAGCACTGCTCTCAGTTATCAGGGAAGACATTTCCAGTGTGCCACTGAAATAAACGCTAAGCCCACTGAATGAGAAAAGGTTCTCTCCGTTTTGTAATTGTGTTGCATTTCTGCAACTTAAATGTGCTGAAATATGGCACTCATTTCCACTGGCATTATTCTGCTGAGTTGTGGCCGCGATGCAAATGAAGATGAGTCGCCAGGCGTTTTAGAAAGAGTAATAATGTGGCCACGTGTGATGAGAAACAGCCAACTGGGTGCTAGCGCAAAGAGAACAAAGCTAAACAGACACGGCGAGCCATTCTTATTTTATCATAACACAGAAAACGGATAAAAGCACGTAGAAAATGTTTATATAAATGCACACTCATGCACACTCAGTATGCTCATCTTATCCTACAGACTTCTGAGTGGTATAAGTGAACGAAGTATGAACATTGCAGTTTCAACTCTTCCATCCTCTCACTCGGTTTCGTTGAACTATGCTCAGTAGCCCGATAATCATTTCCATGTTTACGCCAGAGACGTTTAGAGCTCGCGTTTATATCCTTGACTGTCCCGCTTATCCTGTGGATAGTATAGCTGAGCCCGGAAATCCGTTA